>NC_083229.1:5867136-6058026 GCF_032191835.1 Heteronotia binoei
GCTCTCTCAGCCCCACCCGCATCACAGGGTGTCTGTTGTGAGGGGAGAAGATATAGGAGATCGTAAGCCACTCTGAGTCTCTGATTTAGAGAGAAGGGCGGGGTATAAATCTGCAGTGTTCTTCCTTCCTTCCTTCCTAGCCAGTTTGATGTGAGAGCCAGTTTGGTGTAGTTGTTGAGTGTGCGGACTCTTTTCTGGGAGAACCGGGTTTGATTTCCCGCTCCTTCAGCTGCACCTGCTGGAATGGCCTTGGGTCAGCCATAGCTCTGGCAGAGGTTGTCCTCAAAGGGGCAGTTTCTGGGAGAGCTCTCTCAGCCCCACCCACCTCATAGGGTGTCTGTTGTGTGTGTGGGGGGGGGGAAGGTAAAGGAGATTGTGAGGCGCTCTGAGACTCTTCGGAGTGGAGGGCGGGATATAAATCCAATATCTTCATCTACCTCACAGGGTGTCTGTTGTGGGGGGAGGGAAGGTAAAGGAGATTGTGAGCCGCTCTGAGACTCTTCGGATGGAGGGCGGGATATAAATCCAATATCTTCATCTACCTCACAGGGTGTTTGTTGTGGTGGAGGAAGACAAAGGAGATTGTGAGCCGCTTTGAGACTCTTGAGTGGAGGGCAGAATATAAATCCAGGGTCTTCTTCATAGGCTTCTTGGCTAAACTATGGCACCGAAAACTAGTCAAGCCCTCCGGCTGATTGGCTGCCTTGCCAGAAATGGCTTCAAGACATTTGGGTGAAGAAATGGGGAATCCAAGATGGTGCCCTTCCAGTGGACTCATCCCAGAGGGAAGGTCTCCTATAGAAGAAGAAGAAGAAGAAGAAGAAGAAGAAGAAGAAGAAGAAGAAGAAGAAGAAGAAGAAGAAGAAGAAGACTGCAGATATACCCCGCCCTTCCCTCGGAATCAGAGACTCCGGATGTCTCAGTGTCATCCAAAGGAACAGGAGCTGTGAAGCAAATGAGGAGGCCTTCCCAGTGGCTTCGTTTTGTCTCCTAAACTGTTGCAAGGAATGGTGCCCAAAGGATGCAACCACCATGGTCTGAGGGCCATTTTGTCAAACATTTGGTAGATCAGTGGTGGGCAGAGGGTAGAGTTGCCAAGTCCAATTCAAGAAATATCTGGGGATATTGAGGGTGGAGCCAGGAGACTTTGGGGGTGGGGCCAGGAGCAAGGTTGTGACAAGCATAACCGAACTCCAAAGGGAATTCTGGCCATCACATTTAAAGGGACCGCACACCTTCTAAATGCCTTCCCTCTGTTCAAAATAACGAAAGATAGGGACACCTTCTTTTGGGGCTCATAGAATGGGACCCTTTGGTCCAATCCTTTTGAAACTTGGAGAGTGTTTTGAGGAGAGGCATCGGATGCTATGCTACAAATTTGGTGCCTCTACCACAAAAAACAGCTCCCCCAGAGCCCCAGATAACCGCAGAACAATTCTCCATTATACCCTGTGGGAATTAGTCTCCATAGGGAAAAATGGAGAGCCTGACAGACATCCCCCCCCCCACTTTCTGATGATTCCGAAGTGGGGGAGGGCCTCCAAACCAGGGGATCCCCTGCCCCCACCTGGGGATTGGCAACCCTAGCACAGGGGAGATCAAAGTCCATTGGTGAACGCTCAACCACACAGCACATAACACAAAAAATGCTGAACAAGGGGGGCATTTGATGCACTACGGCACTTCCTATGTTACTAAGCGTAGAATTCCGTAAGAAGTCCTGACTCTCCTTTATACACTGACAATAGATCAGCAGGCTGCAGGACTTCACCTCTGCAAGACATGGTGGTGGCTTCAAGTACAGACAGCTCCAAGAGGGGACAGGATAAAGTTATTGAGCAGAGGTCCATCAGCGGCTATTAGCCACGAGGTAAAGATGTAACACTGTCTGGGGCAAGTGATGCTCTGTCTTCTTGGTGCTTGGAGGGGCAACTGTGGGAAGAGTTCTGGTACCGCTGGTGGACCTCCTAATGGCACCTGGGTTTGGCCACTGTGCGACCAGAATGTTGGACTGGATGGGCCATTGGCCTAATCCAACATGGCTTCTCTTATGTTCTGGCCCCACTGGTGGACCTCCTGATGGCACTTGGGTTTTTTGGCCACTGTGTAACCCAGAGAGTTGGACTGGATGGGCCATTGGCCTGATCCAACATGGCTTCTCTTATGTTCTAGCCCCACTGATGGACCTCCTGATGGCACCTGTTTTTTTGGCCACTGTACTGTGTGACCCAGAGTGTTGGACTGAATGGGCCGATGGCCTGATCCAACATGGCTTCTCTTCTGTTCATATACCTGGGGCAATGATGCTCTGTATTCTTGGGGGAGGGGCAATAGTAGGAGGCCTTCTGGAGTTCTAGCCGCATAGCTAGATCTCCTGATGGCACCTGGGGTTTGGCCACTGTGCAACCAGAGTGTTGGACAGGATGGGCCATTGGCCTGATCCAACATGGCTTCTCTTATGTTCTAGCCCCACTGATGGACCTCCTGATGGCACCTGGTTTTTTTGGCCACTGTGTGACCCAGAGTGTTGGACTGAATGGGCCGTTGGCCTGATCCAACATGGCTTCTCTTCTGTTCATATACCTGGGGCAATAGTAGGAGGCCTTCTGGAGTTCTAGCCGCATAAGTAGATCTCCTGATGGCACCTGGGGTTTGGCCACTGTGCAACCAGAGTGTTGGACAGGATGGGCCATTGGCCTGATCCAACATGGCTTCTCTTATGTTCTAGCCCCACTGATGGACCTCCTGATGGCACCTGGTTTTTTTTGGCCACTGTGTGACCCAGAGTGTTGGACTGAATGGGCCGTTGGCCTGATCCAACATGGCTTCTCTTCTGTTCATATACCTGGGGCAATAGTAGGAGGCCTTCTGGAGTTCTAGCCGCATAAGTAGATCTCCTGATGGCACCTGGGGTTTGGCCACTGTGCAACCAGAGTGTTGGACAGGATGGGCCACTGGCCTAATCCAACATGGCTTCTCTTCTGTTCTTATAATTCTTTTAAAAAGTGAAACAGAACTGTCCCTCCCACCCTCCGGACACTCCTAGACAGAATGTCTAGGAGATCCCTCCTTTCCAATGTACATCAGGCTCCCTGCTTCTGCCTCCCTTCCCACTCTTCTGACACCCCCCCCACGCCTTCTTCCTACGCTCATTTGCATGCATCCCCGCCTCCTGTGCTCACCCACCATGCATCCTCTTCCTCCAGCTTGGAGAGCCACAGAGCTGGGCAGCATGTGCAATGAGAAATGTTGGTGGCAAGACACTGCCAAGTGAGCAGGCAAGTAAAGGTAGGGTTGCCAACCTCCAGGTGGGGATCTCCCACTTTTACGACTCCTCTCCAGCAGGCAGAGATCAGCTCTCCTGGAGAAAATGGCTGCTTGGAAGGGTGGGCTCTATGGCATTGCGCCATGCTGAGGCCCCTCCCCTCCCCAAACCCCGCCCTCTCCCAGATCCACCCCTAAGGTCTCCAGATATTTTTCAACACAGACCTGGCAATTTGTAGAAAAGGGCATGGCTTTTTTTGGGGGGGAGGGGGAAGCACCAGTGAGGGAGCCCTGGGCCCCAGCAGCTGCTCTACCTCAGCAAATGTTGACACCATCCCTGTCTTTCCACATGCTTTCTGTTGATATATATATTTTAAAAATCCTAGAATCATAGAGTGGGAAGGGACCTCTAGGGGTCATCTAGTCCAACCCCCTGCACAATGCAGGAATCTCGCAAACACCTCCCCCTAAATTCACAGGATCTTCATTGCTGTCAGATGGCCATCCAGCCTCTGTTGAAAAACCTCCAAGGAAGGAGAGCCCACCACCTCCCGAGGAGGAAGCCTGTTCCACTGAGGAACCGCTCTAACGGTCAGGAAGTTCTTCCTAATGTTGAGCCGGAAACTCTTTTGATTTAATCCTAGGATCACAGAGTTGGAATGTACCTCCAGGGTCATCTAGTCCAACCCCCTGCACAATGCAGGAAACTCACAAACACCTCCCCCTAAATTCACAGGATCTTCATCGCTTTCAGATGGCCACCTAGCCTCTGTTTCAAAACCTCCAAGGAAGGAGAGCCCACCACCTCTCAAGGAGGAAGCCTGTTCCACTGAGGAACCGCTCTAACCTCACAAACTCCTCCCCCTAAATTCACAGGATCTTCATTGCTGTCAGATGGCCATCCAGCCTCTGTTTCAAAACCTCCAAGGAAGGAGAGCCCACCACCTCCCGAGGAGGAAGCCTGTTCCACTGAGGAACCACTCTAACCTCACAAACTCCTCCCCCTAAATTCACAGGATCTTCATTGCTGTCAGATGGCCATCCAGCCTCTGTTTCAAAACCTCCAAGGAAGGAGAGCCCACCACCTCCCGAGGAGGAAGCCTGTTCCACTGAGGAACCGCTCTAACCTCACAAACTCCTCCCCCTAAATTCACAGGATCTTCATTGCTGTCAGATGGCTATCCAGCCTCTGTTTCAAAACCTCCAAGGAAGGAGAGCCCACCACCTCCCGAGGAGGAAGCCTGTTCCACTGAGGAACCACTCTAACCTCACAAACACCTCCCCCTAAATTCACAGGATCTTCATCGCTGTCAGATGGCCACCTAGCCTCTGTTTCAAAACCTCCAAGGAAGGAGAGCCCACCACCTCCCAAGGAGGAAGCCTGTTACACTGAGGAGCCGCTCTAACCTCACAAACTCCTCCCCCTAAATTCACAGGATCTTCATTGCTGTCAGATGGCCATCCAGCCTCTGTTTCAAAACCTCCAAGGAAGGAGAGCCCACCACCTCCCAAGGAGGAAGCCTGTTGCACTGAGGAGCCGCTCTAACCTCACAAACTCCTCCCCCTAAATTCACAGGATCTTCATTGCTGTCAGATGGCTATCCAGCCTCTGTTTCAAAACCTCCAAGGAAGGAGAGCCCACCACCTCCCAAGGAGGAAGCCTGTTGCACTGAGGAGCCGCTCTAACCTCACAAACTCCTCCCCCTAAATTCACAGGATCTTCATTGCTGTCAGATGGCCATCCAGCCTCTGTTTCAAAACCTCCAAGGAAGGAGAGCCCACCACCTCCCAAGGAGGAAGCCTGTTGCACTGAGGAGCTGCTCTAACCGCACAAACTCCTCCCCCTAAATTCACAGGATCTTCATCCCTGTCAGATGGCCATCCAGCCTCTGTTTCAAAACCTCCAAGGAAGGAGAGCCCACCACCTCCCAAGGAGGAAGCCTGTTCCACTGAGGAACCACTCTAATGGTCAGGAAGTTCTTCCTCATGTTGAGCTGGAAACTCTTTTGATTTAATTTCAACCCATTGGTTCTCGCCCTACTAGATCTGCCTGGGTGGAGGGAGACCAGAGCTTCCTAGTGGCGTGCTCAGACACAGCATACAAGGGCCAAGGGACGTTACGGAGTCAGACTGCTGATCCCTCTAGCACAGGGGTGGCCAACGGTAGCTCTCCAGATTTTTTTTTTTGCCTACAACTCCCATCAGCCCCAGCCAGCGAGGCCAATGACTGGGGCTGATGGGAGTTGTAGGCAAAAAACATCTGGAGAGCTACCGTTGGCCACCTCTGCTCTAGCACATTCAGGCCTTGCTTGCTGGAGCTTCTCTAAGAATTATATTGTGCATGCATTGCATTGCCCGTGGTATGCAAAGGTCAGTCGACATCTCACTCGTCCGTTTGTTGATTCAGTACCCTGGAGCAAGCCCGCCTTGGCGGGGAGGGTGGGATATAAATCAAATTAAACTTAAACCTTCGATGTGGCCTTGGACGCCAACCACGCTGGGAAGAAATCCCTCAAGCTTGTGGTATTCAGCTGCTGCAGACTCAAGAACCAGGGGGGCAGTATGGAACCCACTGAGTAAAGGGCAGCATAATCATGTGACAGGAAAGGGGGGACGCACTCGATGTAGGGTTGCCAACCTCGAGGTGGGGCCCGGAGATCTCCTGGAATGACCATCAATCTCCAGGCAACAGAGATCAGTTCCCCTGGAGAAAATGGCTGCTTTGGGAGGGGGTCTCTATGGCATTACGCCGCACTGAGGTCTCTTGCCTTTCCCAACCCTTCCCTGCGCAAGCTCTCCCCAAATCTCGAGGGATTTCCCACCTTGGAGTTGGGAATTCTTCCCTCGGATTAAGTCAGAACCATGAACAGTGGACCAAGAAAGCTTGGAACATTATCAATGCTCCCAGAAGCAGGGAAGTTTAAACTGAAGGGCAAGTGACCTAAAGAGGGCTCGTGGCTCTGGGGTTGAGCATCTGCTTGGCATGCAGAACATCCCAGGTTCAGTCCCTGGCATCTCTAGTTGAAAGGATCAGGCAGGAGGTGATGTGAAAGACGATACATAAGAACATAAGAGAAGCCATCTTGGATAAGGTCAATGGCCCATCCAGTCCAACACTCTGTGTCATGCATAAGAACCTAAGAGAAGCTATGTTGGATCAGGCCAATGGCCCCTCCAGTCCAACACTCTGTGTCACACATAAGAACCTAAGAGAAGTTATGTTGGATCAGGCCAATGGCCCATCCAGTCCAACACTCTGTGTCACACATAAGAACCTATGAGAAGCTATGTTGGATCAGGCCAGTGGCCCCTCAAATCCAACACTCTGTGTCACACATAAGAACCTAAGAGAAGCCATGTTGGATCAGGCCAATGGCCCATCCAGTCCAACACTCTGTGTCACATAAGAACATAAGAGAAGCCCTGTTGGATCAGGCCAATGGCCCCTCCAGTCCAACACTCTGTGTCACACATAAGAACCTAAAAGAAGCCTTGTTGGATCAGGCCGGTGGCCCATCCAGTCCAACACTCTGTGTCACACAGTGGCCAAAAAAACCCCAGGTGCCATCAGGAGGTCCACCAGTGGGGCTAGAAGTCCTTCCACTGTGCCCCCCCCCCCCAAGCATCACTGCCCCAGACAGAGAGTTCCAACAATATGCTGTGACTCACCTCAATGGACTGAACATATGAACATATATGGACATATGAACATATGAAGCCGCCTTCTACTGAATCAGACCCTGGGTCCATCAAACTCAGTCTTGTCTACTTGGACTGGCAGTGGCTCTCCAGGGTCTCCAGCTGAGGCTTTTCACGCCACCTTGCCTGGACCCTTTTTAATTGGAGATGCCGGGGATTGAACCTGGGAACTTCTGCTTCCCAAGCAGATGCTCTACCGCTGAGCCACCATCCCTCCTGAGGGTCTGATTCAGTAGAAGACAGTTTCAGGTGTGGACGTTCAGGGCCAGTCCTAGACTAAGTTCTGGCAAAACACCCCCTCCCCCCAATGCTGATAAACCAATTTTCAAAAGCAGATGAATCTATATGCGCTCCCTTGCCCAGATTGCCCGGAGGCATGGGCTTGGGTGTCACCAGTATGCGGATGACACCCAGCTCTATCTGCTAATGGACGGCCAACCTGGCTGCATCCCAGAGAATCTGGACCTGGCACTGCAGGCCGTGGCAACCTGGTTGAGGCTGAGCGGGCCGAAACTGAATCCAGCGAAGACAGAAGTCCTTTGCCTGGGTCGGGGCACTCTGGGAAGGGAAATACCTCTCCCGGTTTTTGATGGGGCGCCGCTGAAAGCGGCATGCCGGGTCAGGAGCCTGGGTGTTCTACTGGAGCCTTCACTATCAATGGAGGCCCAGATAGCAGCCACTGCCAAGTCAGCCTTTTTTCATCTGAGGCGGGCAAGGCAGTTGGCTCCCTTCCTAGAGCGTCAGGATCTGGCAACAGTGATTCATGCAACGGTCACCTCGAGACTGGATCACTGTAATGCCCTCTACATGGGGCTGCCTCTGTGCTGAACCTGGAAGCTGCAGCTGATGCAGAACGCGGCTGCTAGACTGTCGTTGGGGCTCCCAAAGTGGGAGCACATACAACCGGGGCTGCGCGAACGGCACTGGCTGCTAGTTATATACCGGATTCGTTACAAAGTGCTGGTTATTACCTTTAAAGCCCTACATGGCCGAGGACCTGCCTACCTTAGGGACCGTCTCTCCCCATATGAACCCCAGAGAGCACTGAGGTCAGCAGGGAAGAACCTGCTGACTATCCCCGGGCTGAAAGAGGTAAAACTACAGAGTACCCATGCCCGGGCCTTCTCTGTTGTGACTCCACACCTATGGAACCAGCTTCCGGAAGACATGCGGGCCCTGCGGGATTTCGAACAGTTCCGCAGGTCCTGCAAGACCATCCTTTTTCGGATGGCCTTCACCGACTAAAGAGAGAGACTGCTAAGTAAGCTTACCATCTACTGTAATAGCGCCAGAATATTTATTTTATCCATTTTTAGAATTTTAATTAAATTGTTAAATTAGTCTTTGTTTTAAATATCATTGTATAATTTAATGCATTGATTTATGTTGTTCGCCGCCCTGGGCCTGCTCCGGTGACGGGGAGGGCGGGATATAAATAAAATGATGATATGATGATGATGGAGAAAATGAAAAGCCATGTTGGGGGGGGCACCCAGTTCGGCGCCCCCAGAAGGCATACGCCCTAGGCAATCACCTCGTTTGCCTAGTGGCGGACTGGCCCTGTGCACTTTCCCTCAGTTTTACCAAGGAAAAGTGACAGAGCGGCTGCGTGAAAAGCAGAAGGTCCCAGGGTTCAATCCTAATCTTAAATAGGAACACGCACGGCCCAGCCAAACATGGCCCAGCCCGGCCCGACAAGGTCTCATTTATGTCAGATCCGGCCTTCTTAACAAATGAGTTTGACACCCCTAATGTAGACAATACCAGCCTCGAGGGACCAGGGGATGAATGCATGAAGCCACATGAAGCCGCCTTCTACCGAAACAGACCCTGGGTCTCTTTGGTTCCCTAGCAGCCCTTGCGAAGAAGGAACCTTTTCACTGTGGGGCCATCTGCATTCAAGTCATGGGCGAAGGCCCCTCTCAGCACCGTTCCCACTTTAGTGTTCTCGCCCAGCCGCCCGAAAGAATCCAGCCCCTTCCCGTATGGATGCTTCGTTTAGCTTCTTTCCCAGACGACCCTCTCTGGCAGTGAATGAAAACTCAACTCAGGCCGAAAGAGAGAAGCGATGAGGGGGAGGAAAGCGTCACTCTTTGTGCCCTTTGTTCAGCCGAAGGAGACCGGGCCGCTGTTTGGCTTGGAGCTCAGCTGAATTCTGCAAGCTTGGAAGAAAGGCCCTCTTGGAACAAACACAGCCGCAGTGGAAGCCAGTTCTTTGGAATCCTGGCATCAGCAGCACCTTCCTTGTGGTTGGATTTGGATTGCAGGGCGTGGTGGACGAGCCTTCCCCCTCACCCAGCCCACGCCTCCCGGGCCCCACCTCTGCTGCTTACTCAGCCCTTAAAGGCCAGCAGGGAGGCAGCTGACGGATTCTTCCGAAGGAGAAGCCTTGCCTGTTTGGATTGCTCAAGGATCACCTCTCAGCATGAAGGCAACACTCGCCGCTGTGGTCACTGTCCTCTTGTGTGTGGAGAGAGGTAAGGCTGAGGCTCAGGGCGGCAGTCGAGAACTCAGAGCAGGGGCGGCCAGTTTGGTGTAGCAGTTAAATGCTTGGACTCTTATCTGGGAGAACCGGGTTTGATTCCCCACTCCTCCACTTGCAGCTGCTGGAATGGCCTTGGGTCAGCCATAGCTCTCCTATCTGGAAGAACCGGGTTTGATTCCTTACTCCTCCACTTGGAGCTGCTGGAATGGCCTTGGGTCAGCCAGAGCTCTCTTATCTGGGAGAACTAGGTTTGATTCTCCACTCCTCCACTTGCAGCTGCTGGAATTGCCTTGGGTCAGCCGTAGCTCTCCTATCTGGAAGAACCGGGTTTGATTCCTTACTCCTCCACTTGGAGCTGCTGGAATGGCCTTGGGTCAGCCAGAGCTCTCTTATCTGGGAGAACTAGGTTTGATTCCCCACTCCTCCACTTACAGCTGCTGGAATTGCCTTGGGTCAACCATAGCTCTCTTATCTGGAAGAACCGGGTTTGATTCCTTACTCCTCCACTTGGAGCTGCTGGAATGGCCTTGGGTCAGCCAGAGCTCTCTTATCTGGGAGAACCAGGTTTGATTCTCCATTCCTCCACTTGCAGCTGCTGGAATGGCCTTGGGTCAGCCATAGCTCTCTTATCTGGGAGAACCGGGTTTGATTCCACACTCCTCCACTTGCACCTGCTGGAATGAGTTTGGGTCAGCCAGAGCTCTCTTATCTGGGAGAACCGGGTTTGATTCCCCACTCCTCCACTCGCAGCTGCTGGAATGGCCTTGGGTCAGCCATAGCTCTCTCAGAGTTGTACTTGAAAGGGCAGCTGCTGTAAGAGCTCTCTCAGCCCCACCCACCTCTCTGGGTGTCTGTCGTGGGGGGGAGAAGATAAGGGAGATTGTAAGCCGCTCTGAGACTCTGATTCAGAGAGAAGGGCGGGGAATAAATCTGCAGTCTTCTTCTTCTGCTTAACATAAGAGTCATGTAGAATAAACATCAGACGTTTGAGAGCCGCAAGACATGAACATCAGATGTTTGAGGGAAGGAGGGAAGGAAGGAAGATAGATAGATGGGGGAAGAGGTGGAAAGAAGGCAACTTTAACAGCATTCTCCAAGCTGCCAGCAGGCTTGGAGACGTGATTTCAAGAGAGAAATGCCTTCTCCAAGCCAGCTGACGGGGCGATGGGGGCTTTGGGAGCCACACAATATGTGTGAACGAGTCTCATGTGGCTCCCGAACTGCAGTTTGGCCACCCCTGACTTAGAAAGACCTGGGTTCAAATGCTGACCCACCCGTGAAGCTCACCGGGAGACGCTTGGCCAGTCCCTCTCCTTCTCTGCTCAACGCTGGGCTCAGTTTTGCTTTCGCCATTGCGTTTTCTCTTTGTGAAAGATGTATATTTTAAATGGCGTATAATGCATCGTGAACTGCCTTGCACATTGCCTTGGGGCTGAAAGGAGGCGTGAAGATCTGAAAATATGGGAGCAAGGGCTGGCTGATGTCCTGAAATCTTTGGAGAAAGGATAGACTGAAAACAGAAAGATGGGAGGAAAGGAAAGATCCCCTGTGCAAGCACCAGTCGTTTCCGACTCTGGGGTGACGTTGCTTTCACGTTTTCACGGCAGACTTTTGACGGGGTGGTTTGCCATCACCTTCCCCAGTCCTCTACGCTTTCCCCCCAGCAAGCTGGGGACTCATTTGACCGAACTCAGAAGGATGGAAGGCTGAGTCAACCTCAAGCCGGCGACCTGAAAATCCAGCTTCCTCTGGGGATCGAACTTAGGTCGTGAGCAGAGCTTAGAACTGTAGTGCTGCAGCTTTAACACTCTATGTCACGGGGCTTTATGATGGGAGAGAAAGGGGTAAAACAGAGGTAACTTTGAGATAATCCATCCTAGCTGGGAGTATGAGCCATTAACAAAGAAACCCCCCAAAATCCGTGGTCCAGATGCACCATAAAAGCCAATGAGATTTCCAGGGTGAGAGCTTTTGAGAGTCCAAACTCACTTTGTCAGATACCCTGGAGAAACTGACTCCAGAAAGCTTATTCCCTGGAAAATCTTCTTGGTCTTTAAGGTGCTACTGGACTCAAAACTTGCGTTTGGTGTGGTGGTTCAGTGTGCGGACTCTTATCTGGGAGAATCGGGTTTGATTCCCCACTCCTCCACTTGCAGCTGCTGGAATGGCCTTGGATCAGCCGTAGTTCTCTTATCTGGGAGAACCGGGTTTGATTCCCCACTCCTCCACTTGCAGCTGCTGGAATGGCCTTGGGTCAGCCAGAGCTCTTTTATCTGGGAGAACCAGGTTTGATTCCTCACTCCTCCACTTGCAGCTGCTGGAATGGCGTTGGGTCAGCCAGAGCTCTCTTATCTGGGAGAACCGGATTTGATTCCCCACTCCTCCACTTGCAGCTGCTGGAATGGCCTTGGGTCAGCCAGAGCTCTCTTATCTGGGAGAACCGGGTTTGATTCCCCACTTCTCCACTTGCAGCTGCTGGAATGGCCTTGGGTCAGCCAGAGCTCTCTTATCTGGGAGAACCAGGTTTGATTTCCCCACTCCTCCACTTGCACCTGCTGGAATGGCCTTGGGTCAGCCAGACCTCTCTTATCTGGGAGAACCGGGTTTGATTTCCCCACTCCTCCACTTGCACCTGCTGGAATGGCCTTGGGTCAGCCAGACCTCTCTTATCTGGGAGAACCGGGTTTGATTCCCCACTCCTCCACTTGCACCTGCTGGAATGGCCTTGGGTCAGCTAGACCTCTCTTATCTGGGAGAACCGGGTTTGATTTCCCCACTCCTCCACTTGCACCTGCTGGAATGGACTTGGGTCAGCCATAGCTCTCTTATCTGGGAGAACCGGGTTTGATTTCCCCACTCCTTTACTTGCAGCTACTGGAATGGCCTTGGGTCAGCCATAACTCTATAGAATTGTCCTTGAAAGGGCAGCTTCTGGGAGAGCTCTCTCAGCTCCCCCTTCCTCAGAGGGTGTCTGTTGTGGGGGAGGAAGATAAAGGAGATTGTGAGCTACTCTGAGATTCAGAGTGGTGTGCAGGATACAAATCCAATATCATCATCAACTTCTTCTCCTTCTCCTCCTCCTCCTCTTTCTTCATCTCCTTCTCCTCCTTCTCTTTCTCTTTTTCCGTCTCCTTCTTCTCCTCCTCTTCCATTGGAGACCAATATTGGCTCCTATTGAAACTATCGACAGGAAACTATCCTGCCCCCAAAGAGCTTGCAATCATTTCTCCAATAAGCATAGGCATTTAGGGCCACGCAACATATTACACCAGAGATCTGGAAATGAATTTTCCAAAGCCTTTCTATCCCACGAAGAATCCATAAAGGGAGGCATTTCACACGGGGGTGGGTGGAGTCGTTAACTTTTCCTGGCTCCGAACCAGTTCCCACCAGGCTTCAGTGTCCCCTGATAGGACACAAATCTTCTACCTCTACTTGGGTCCATTTGCAACCCCATGGAGCGGAGACCGGAGGGTCCAACTGGGAAAACAGCACAGGTCAGGAAACTTATGGGGAGACTGAATCAAAAGTATCAAGGGAACCACCAAGGGATGTTCACAGTTGGGTGGAACGATCTGTGTGGTGCTGGCGGGAAGTGCCTCCTTCAGCTGGTGGCTTTTCTAGCAGCACACGTGTTGTTCTGCACGCTTCTGCCCGTCGCGATACTGATCCATAGAGCAGCATCAGAAATCAGGTCCTGCTGAATCTGCAAAGGGGAGGGCCTCTCGCAAGCGAATAGACTTCGCAGACTTACCTTCTTGGAAGAAACTGGACCTGCAACCAGGAAAGGTAGGGTTGCCAAATCCAATTCAAGAAATATCTGGGGACTTTGGGGGTGGAGCCAGGAGACTTTGGGGGGTGGAGCCAGGAGACTTTGGGGGTGGAGCCAGGAGACACTGGGGTGGAGCCAAGATCAAGGCTGTGACAAGCATAACTGAACTCCAAAGGGGGTTCTGGCCCTCACATTTAAAGGGACGGCACACCTTTTCAATTCCTTCCTTCCATAGAAAATAATGGATAGGGGCACCTTCTTTTGGGGCTCATAGAATTGAACCCCCTGGTCCAATCTTTTTGAAACTTGGGGGGTATTTTGGGGAGAGGCACTAGATGCTATACTGAAAATTTGGTGCCTCTACCCCCCCAAAACAGCCCCCCATAGCCCCAGATACCCGCGGATCAATTCTCCATGATTTTCTATGGGAATAAATCTCCATAGGGAATAACAGAGTTCCCAGCAGACATTTCCCTCCCCTCCCCCCGCTTTCTGACGACCCTGAAGCGGGGGGAGGGCCTCCAAACCGGAGGATCCCCTGCCCCCACCTGGGGATTGGCAACCCTAAGGAAAGGTCATCTGATTCTTGCAAAAAGCCAGGCTCCCTCTGCTGGAATATCCGAAACAGTGTGCATGAGAGAGTTTTTCCAGGGACTGCTTCTGCGGTCTGGATGCAGTTTGTGAGAAAACACATAGCTGGCCGTCAGGTCTGACGAGTTTTCCGAAGTCTGCCCATAATCATAGAGCGGGCAGGGTGATGGTTTCTGCCTGCGGGAGTGAATGAGGGTGCCGTTTGCTGCGTTGTACAGACTCTACAAAAAGGGGGGAAGGGAAGCGCTCGAGGAAATCTGATTTAGAGACACTGGAATATTAGGGGGAGGAAGAAGGCAGGGCGTAGACCAAGGGTGGCCAAATTCGTTGAAGGTAAGTGCCACGTAGAAGACACACCGGACGTTTGAGAGCCACAAGACACGAACGTCAGATGTTTGAGAGCCACATGGAAGAAAGGAAGGAAGGGAAAATAAATGAAGGAGGGAGGGAATGGTAGAAAGAAAGCAACTTTAACCTGGAATGAATTCTCCAAGCCATCAGCTGGCTTGGCTCGGAGAAGCGATTTAAAGAGAGAAATGCCTTCTCCAAGCTGGCCACGCTACATATTACACCAGAGATCTGGAAATGAATCTTCCAAAGCCTTTCTATCCCAAGAAGAATCCATAAAGGGAGGCATTTCACATGGGGGTGGGCGGAGTCGTTAAGTTTTCCTGGGTCCGAACCAGTTCCCACCAGGATTCAGTCTCCCCTGATAGGACACAAGTCTTCTACCTCTACTTGGGTCCATTTGCAACCCCATGGAGCAGAGACCGGAGGGTCCAACTGGGAAAACAGCACAGGTCAGGAAACTTATGGGGAGGTGAAACTTATGGTGTGGGGCTTGGAGAGCACGCAATATGTATGAAAGAGTCACACGTAGCTCCCGAGCTTCAGTCTGGCTTGCACAGGGGACCTTTCCTTTCCTCCCATCATTCCGTTTTCAGTCCATCCTTTCTCCAAAGATTTTTTAAAAATCTTTAATTGTGTCCTTTATGAAGTTTATATCTCGGCTACCTAATCTTAAAGAGGCACACCCGCGGCCCAGCCCGACATGGCTTGGCCCGACGAGGTCTCATATATGTCCGATCCGGCCCCCATAACAAATGAGTTAGAATGTAACCTTTCTTATGCATGCGTGTTTCTTCAGACAATGGAATGGGGTATCGTGAGCAAAGCTACAAATAGCTGGTGGGCAGTGGAGACCTTGCGTTCTTAACCTCAGCCCACCAGCTATATTTAATTTAACTTAATTTTTAGATTTATATCCCGCCCTATCCCGCAAGAAGGCTCAGGGTGGTTTGCAGCAATAAAACAAGTTAAAATAATATCATAAAAAACCCCACAGACATTCCAGAACTTGGAGCAGCGCAGTAAACGATATTACAGGCAATAAGAGGCAAACAGCATGCGGCTGATGGCTACCGACATAACAGAACGCCGTAACGGTGAAATGCTGGGGGAACGCTATGTAGTTCTGCTCACTGTACCCCATTCCGTTGTCTGATGAAGTGTGCCTGAATAGGAAAGCTGACATTCTGAATAAAGCTTTGTTAGTCTTAAAAGTGCTACTGGACTCCTACTTTGTTCTATCAAACTGGAGAGCCAGTTTGGTGTAGTGGTTAAGTGTGCAGACTCTTATCTGGGAGAACCGGGTTTCATTCCCCACTCCTCCACTTACAGCTGCTGGAGTGGCCTTGGGTCAGCCAGAGCTCTCTTATCTGGGAGAACCGGGTTTGATTCCCCACTCCTCCATTCGCACCTGCTGGAATGGCCTTGGGTCAGCCATAGCTCTGGCAGAGGTTGTCCTTGAAAGGGCAGCTGCTGGGAGAGCCCTCTCAGCCCCACCCACCTCACAGGGTGTCTGTTGTGGGGGAGGAAGGGAAAGGAGATTGTGAGCTGCTCTGAGACTCTTTGGAGTGGAGGGCGGGATATAAATCCAATATCTTCATCTACCTCACAGGGTGCCTGTTGTGGGGGGAGGGGGAAGGTAAAGGAGATTGTGAGCCGCTCTGAGACTCTTTGGAGTGGAGGGCGGGATATAAATCCAAAATCTTCATCTACCTCACAGGGTGCCTGCTGTGGGGGGGGGAGGAAGGTAAAGGAGATTGTGAGCCGCTCTGAGACTCTTCGGAGTGGAGGGCGGGATATAAATCCAATATCTTCTTCTTCTTCTTATCACTCATCCAGGCTGTCATTTCTTACACACACCCAGAAGCATTTCCCAGTTTGTTTGTTTGTTTTTTAAAAAAAAAGTTCAAAAGGAACGACTATATACTATATTGGGTGGGGATTGTTAAAAACAGGTTGTTAAAAGCATTTTGAATGCTATATATCAGGGGTGGCCAACGGTAGCTCTCCGGATGTTCTTTGCCTACAACTCCCATCAGTCTGAGCCATTGGCCATGCTGGCTGGGGCTGATGGGAGTTGTAGGCAAAAAACATCTGGAGAGCTACCATTGGCCACCCCTGCTATATATGTATCTAAATATATGCATATATATGTATCTATATAATAGCATCTACAGTTTAACTTTTGGCAGGCCTTTTTTTGTAGCAGGAACTCCTTTGCATATTAGGTCACACACCCCTAGGGTTACCAATCCCCAGGTGGGGGCAGGAGATCCCCTGGTTTGGAGGCCCTCCTCCCACTTCAAGGTCATCAGAAAGTGGTGGAAGGGGAGGGGAATGTCTGCCGGGTGCTCCATTATTCCCTATGGAGACCACTTCCCATAGGGTACAATGGAGAATAGATCCATGAATATCTGGGGCTCTGGGTGGTCTGTTTTGGGTGACAGAGGCACCAGAATTCCAGCATAGCATCTAGTGCCTCTCCTCAAAACACCCTCCAAGTTTCAAAAAGATTGGACCAGGGGGTCCAATTCTATGAGCCCCCAAATAAGGTGCCCCTACCCTTCATTATTCCCAAAGAATACGTCTGGACTGTTTTGTGCTGGTTATGTACTGTAATAAAGTGACAACAACAACAACAATGATATTATTCCAAATGGAGGGAAGGCATTTAAAAGGCGTCCTGCAAATGTGATGGCCAGAACTTTCTTCAGAGTTCAATCCTGCTTGTCATACCCTTACTCCTGGCTCCACCCCCAGCATCTCCTGGCTCCACCCCCAAAGTCTTCTGGCTCCACCCTCAATGTCTCCTGGCTCCACCCCCAAAATCCCCAGATAGTTCTTGAATTGGATCTAGCAATTGGGTCTGGTTTGGTTAGAAACTGCCCTTGGAGACTTTAAGAATCAGTTAAAAATTCACCCCCCCCCCCCGATGTAGCCAATCCTTCAAGAGCTTATAGCAGGAATGGCCAACGGTAGCTCTCCAGATGTTTTTTGCCTACAACTCCCATCAGCCCCAGCCAGCATGGCCAATGGCTGGGGCTGATGCAAGTTGTAGGCAAAAAACATCTGGAGAGCTACCATTGGCTACCCCTGGCTTATAGGGCTCTTCTTATAGGGCCTACTCTAAGCTCTTGGAGGATTGGCTACATCGGGGTGTGTGGCCTAATATGCAAAGGATTTCTTGCTAAAAAACAAAACAAAAAAGCCCTGACTTGGTATTAAAGTAATCAGAAAGATGATATGCCTCCATATTGCTTTACCCATTGCCCAGGAAAGGCTTTTGAAAACCTCCCCTGAAGTAATGAACATGTGACTGACTGCATTCTTAAAAGCTTAGAAGTGCTGTGTAAACAGATCAAGGCCTGTTAAAGGTTAATTCCTCACTGTACCAGACAGCCTTGAGGGACAGGCTGTCCCAAGAGATTAGCATCAGCTGAGCAGAGAAAGACTTCTGAACTGGATGCTAAGGAGAGAGGCAATCTGAGTGCAGCCCTTGCTGAGAAGAGCTGAGTGCTGACAATTTCAGATTTCAGCCCTAACTGAGAGCAGTTTAACACAGACGGGAGAAACTGGGGGAAAGTTGGCAAGGACAAGTAGGTAGTTAGATGAAGACCCCCAAATTCAGGCCAAGGAAAGGGAGAAGAGAATTTCCCTACCCTGTCAAATAGAGAATTAGTTCTGAAGAGCGCAGAGATCTTTGGTCTGGTTTGGTTAGAAACTGCCTTTGGAGACTTTAAAAGTCAGTTAAAAATTCAAGATTTATATTTATATATATATATATTTGGCCACTGTGTGTCACAGAGTGTTGGACTGGATGGGCCATTGGCCTGATCCGACATGGCTTCTCTTATGTTCTTACGTGACTCAGAGTGTTGGACTGGCGGGGCCATTGGCCTGATCCAACATGGCTTCTCTTATGTTCTTACGTGACTCAGAGTGTTGGACTGGCGGGGCCATTGGCCTGATCCGACATGGCTTCTCTTAGGTTCTTATGTGTAACACTGAGTGTTGGACTGGATGGGCCATTGGCCTGATCCAACATGGCTTCTCTTATGTTCTTATGTGACCCAGAGTGTTGGATTGGATGGGCCATTGGCCTGATCCAACATGGCTTCTCTTATGTTCTTATGTGACCCAGAGTGTTGGGCAGGATAGGCCATTGGCCTGATCCAACATGGCTTTTCTTATGTTCTTATAAGATGAGTACTGGTTTTGCATGTTTGGATACTGGAAAGGCTGTACCAGCCTTCTGGAAGCCAAAAGAGTTAGACAAAGAAAGTGTACTGGAGTGTTCGGGGAAAACACTGGAATAAAAGCTTCTCAACATGAAGATTTAAGTCTCGGAGAACAGCTTATGAAACTCTCATTAGTTTGAACATAAGAACTTAAGTCTGTGTGTGTACTGGTTTTACTTCAGAAATTTCAACTCCTCATTTCACCTGACTCCCTCCCTTTACGTTAAATAAAATACTTTGTTATTTTTGAATTTCAAAACGCCTTGAGCGCCATTTAAATTGTTTAGGTTAAAGTGGGTGCCTGAACCTTCCCTCAGGTTTCTGGGCTGAGCCAACAGCCAAAATACCATACTGTGACAGAGAGGGACAACCAGAGTTCTTCAGCAAAGAAGAAAACACATTACGAGTGCAGCTCAGTCAGTAAAGGGAAAGAAAAGGAGAGGGAAAAACTTGCCTCTGAGGGAGGGAAGTGGACGAGGTCATCATACAGGTGTGAAATACAGAGGTGTAGTAAGTGTGGAGAAATTAGCGTTGGTAATGAGGCAGGAAACCTTGGTCTCAATTCAGTCCAGGAGAATCCACTGGCTTGAGCTTCATTATCAGTTGCAGTTTAGCAGTCTTTCTAATCTCCCTTGGGAATCCCTTCATAAGAGAACTAATACTCTTAGGTCCAAAACTGAATATCCTGAAAGATTAAAATGTCCCCCCACTGTTTTTTTTTTTTAATGTTGTGGTTTCTGTGTCAGACTTACGTCCATTTGTCTTTTGTTATAGGGACTGGCCTGATTGTTTAATCCTTTGTTGAAGGGACTGGTCTGTTTGTCTAATGGAGAGGGTGGAAGGGCAAAAATCACGTGACGGTATACATCACATTAGAGGATGAGCAGAAGTATGAACCTGAGATAGTATGGCTGGTTTGGCTAGAACCAAGGCTTTTTTTCCTGGGGGGGACATGGTAGAAACAAATTTCTCAAAAAATGTTTAAAAGTCCATAGAATCATAGAGTTGGAAGGGACCTCCAGGGTCATCTAGTCCAACCCCCCGCACAATGCAGGAAACTCACAAACACCTCCCCCTAAATTCACACGATCTTCATTGCTGTCAGATGGCCATCAGGCCTCTGTTCAAAAACCTCCAAGGAAGGAGAGCCCACCACCTCCCGAGGAAGCCTGTTCCACTGAGGAACTGTTCTAATGGTCAGGAAGTTCTTCCAAATGTTGAGCAGGAAACTCTTTTGATTTAATTTCAACTCATTGGTTCTGGTCCTACCTTCTATGGCCACAGAAAACAATTCCACACCATCCTCTATAGGACAGCCCTTCAAGTACTTGAAGATGGTGATCATATCACCTCTCAGCTGCCTCCTCTCCAGGCTAAACATGCCCAGCTCCTTCAACCTTTCCTCACAGGACTTGGTCTCCAGACCCCTCACCATCTTCGTCGCCCTCCTCTGGAGCCGTTCCAGCTTGTCTATATCCTTCTTAAAATATGGTGCCCAAAACTGAATACAATACTCCAGGTGAGATCTTACCAGAGCAGAGTAAAGCGATACCATCACTTCATGTGATCTGGACACTATATATCTGTTGATACAGCCCAAAACTGCATTTGCCTTTTTTTAGCCACTGCATCACACTGTTGACTCATGTTCAGCATATGATCCACTAAGACCCCTAGATCCTTTTCACACAGACTACTGCTAAGACAAGTCTCCCCTGTCCTATAAGCATGCATTGGATTTTTTTCTGCCTAAATGCAGAACTTTACATTCATGAGGGGCACCTGTATATCTCTCCTTAATCTCTCTCTCCGGCACTTCTTTTTCCAGAAAAAAAGCCCTGCCTAGATCAATTCAATTGCATAGTGAAGGTGCCCAACCTCTGTTGTGTTTCTGGGCTTCAAAACCTAGGTCTGGCAGTTTACCAGCCCTAAATTTCTCTGCACCCTGCTGTGGGTTTGCTGAGTCTCCAGGAAAGGAGGCTCCCACAGTGAATAATGAATAATGCGATTTTATTCATGTCGAATTGTTCAAGAATAGTGAAGGATGTGGTTGAGGAGACAATGCAGAGTCTGAGAAGAGGAAGCTGTCTCCTGGATTGTCTTGGCCAAATGGGTGTGGGTTTGTGAGCCGGCACAAGCCCAGTTAATCGTTGCAATTACGCACTCCCTCCTTCCACCTCTCATGTGGCAATTGCAGACAGAAGTCTTCCGCAAACTCCAAATAGTTGTGATGTCCCAAGCGTGCTTTGAACAAACGGAGGTGGGTCACCGGGAAAGAAAGAAAACCTCAGTTTATTAAGGCAGACATTGTCGGCTTCTTCCTTAGGTCTCGGTGCACCACAGGAGATGACAGGGGAGTTGTCCTTGAAAGGGCAGCTGCTGTGAGAGCCCTCTCAGCCCCACCCACCTCACAGGGGGTCTGTTGTGGAGGAGGAAGATAAAGGAGATTGTAAGCCGCTTTGTGTCTCTGATTCAGAGAGAAGGATGGGGTATAAATCTGCAGTGTTCTTCTTTCTCTCCCTCTCCTTCCAGAGAGCCAGTTTGTTGCAGTGGTTAAGTGTGCAGACTCTTATCTAGGAGAACTGGGTTTGATTCCCCACTCCTCTACTTGCACCTTCTGGAATGGCCTTGGGTCAGCCATAGCTCTTGCAGGAGTTGTCCTTGAAAGGGCAGCTTCTGTCAGAGCTCTCTCAGCTCCACCCACTTCATAGGGTGTCTGTTGTGGCGGGAGAAGATATAGGAGATTGTAAACCGCTTTGAGTCTGATTCAGCGATAAGGCTGGGGTATAAATCTGCAATTCTTCTTCTTCTTTTTTTTGGGGGGGGGGAGGTAAAGAAGATTGTAAGCAGTGTTCCCTCTACGCTGAGATAGCGCGAGCTAGCTCACAGATTTTTAGCCTCCAGCTGACACATTTTTGCCTTAGCTCAGAAAGGATGACCCCAGAGCACAAGAATATATACAGTAGCTCACAACTTTAATACCAGTAGCTCACAAAGTAGAATTTTTGCAACTTAGAGGGAACGTTGATTGTAAGTCGCTCTGAGACTCTGAGATTTGGAGCGTAGGGCAGGGAATAAGTCCAATGTCGTTATCGTCATAATAATCATCGTCATCTTTGTCATTGTCGTCATCATCATCATCAGCACCTTCTTCTTCTTCTTCTTCTTCTTCTTCTTCTTCTTCTTCTTCTTCCATTTCAGTGTAGTGGCTTAGTGTGCAGACTCTTGTCTGGGAGAACCGGGTTTGATTTCCCACTCCTCCTTTTGCAGCTGCTGGAATGAACATATGAACGTATGAAGCTGCCTTACACTGAATCAGACCTTTGGCCCATCAAAGTCAGTATTGTCTTCTCAGACTGGCAGCGGCTCTCCAGGGTCTCAAGCTGAGGTTTTTCACACCTACTTGCCTGGACCCTTTTTTGGAGATGCCAGGGATTGAACCTGGGACCTTCTGCTTTCCAAGCAGATGCTCTACCACTGAGCCACCATCCCTCCCCTTAGGAATGGCCTTGGATTAGCCATAACTATGCAGGAGTTGTCCTTGAAAGGGCAGCTGCTGTGAGAGCCCTCTCAGCCCCACCCCTGTGGGTTCCTGGCCAAAATGAGTCCTGGATTTGAACCCTGGTATGCAGTGAAAATAGATCAAGACGGGTGGCTGCGTTTGTCTGCAGCAGTAGAGAAGAGCAAGAGTTAGGGTTGCCAAGTCCAATTCAAGAAATATCTGGGGACTTTGGGGGTGGAGCCAGGAGCAAGGTTGTGACGAGCATAATTGAACTCCAAAGGGAGTTCTGGCCGTCACATTCAAAGGGACCGCACACCTTTTAAATGCCTTCCCTCCATTGGAAATAATAAAAGATAGTTTAGCGCCGTTTTGAAATCTTACTGGAGGCTTTCTGTCCCATTTGTCCGTTGGGAAATCTATGTGCAGTCTTTGGACGCACTGAAAAAGAACCTTGCGGGTTTTGCAACTTATTGATGCATCAGAAACGCACCGATATTTTTCTCTGAGCTTTTGCCTTTGGTTGAGAGATGCGGTTGGAGCACCCTGTGCTAGAAGAGAATTTGAAGCGAGAATAATCAAGTCAACCTCCTGTTCATTGGGACTCCGTTGATGGAACTGTGAAACTTTTGGGGGAATTGTAAGAGCCCCGTGACGCAGAGTGGTAAAGCTGCAGTACTGCAGTCGGAGTCCTCTGCTCACGACCTGAGTTCGATCCCAGCGGAAGCTGGGTTCAGCTAGCTGGCTCCAGGTCGGCTCAGCCTTCCATCCTTCCGAGGTCGGTCAAATGAGTATCCAGCTTGCTGGGGGGGTGGGGAAGTGTAGATGACTGGGGAAGGCAATGACAAACCACCCCGTAAAAAGTCTGCCGTGAAAACGTTGTGAAAGCAACGTCACCCCAGAGTCGAAAACGACCGGTGCTTGCACAGAGGACTGCCTTTTTAAATTGCTATTTAGTCTTCTATTGAATATATTTGTATGATTTTGTTCCAATACATTCTTAGTCATTCGGTCACTATAACTTTGGTGGTGCTGCCTTTATCCTACAAGTGACCTCTCTCCCTTTACCCACCTGGGGATTGGCAGCCATAGCAAGAGTCCAGTAGCCCCTAAAGACTAACACCATTTGTGACGGTGTATGAACTTTCATGAGTTCTGAAGACAGGAGCAGTGACTCACAAAAGCTTTTCTCCTGCCGCAGATGTTGTTAGCCTTAAGGTGCTCCTGGATTCTTGCGCTTTCCTTCAGGCTTACAATAGCATTTGAATTTGGCTGTCAAAAGTCTGTGGTTTGTTGCTGGGCGCTCAACCAAGATTCTAAACTAGGGGGCTCAAACATACAGTTCAGGGGCCCTGAGCAACTGGCTGTCATCTGCTTCTTTCTCCTTCCCTCGAACTTCCTTCCGCATCACAGCTTGCTTTGCCAGGCTTGCTCAATCGAACAGGAGCTACAGAGCAAAGCCTGTTTTCTCCAGTGGTTGAGGCTCCTCCCTTGGGGAGGAAGGGGGGAGGAATAGTTTGCTTTGCAAGGCTCTCTCAATTGCACAGTAGAGCTACTGAGCCAAGACTCTTTTCCTTCTATTGGCTGAGGCTCCTCCCCCTCCCCTTGTCCCCATGGGAAGGAAGGAAAGAGCCAGCGCTTCCTTTGCCCAGTTCCCTGGATCCCATGGGAGAAATACAAGCCTCTCTTCCTTCTATTGGCTGAGGCTCCCCTCCAGTCTCCTGGGAAGGAAGGAAAGAGCCAGAGCTTCCTTTGCCCAGTTCTCTGGATCCCATGGGAGAAATATAAGCCTCTCTTTCTTCTATTGGCTGAGGCTCCCCCCCAGTCCCCTGGGAAGGAAGGAAAGAGCCAGAGCTTCCTTTGCCCAGTTCCCTGGATCCCATGGGAGAAATACAAGCCTCTCTTCCTTCTATTGGCTGAGGCTCCCCCCAAGTCCCCTGGAGAAGGAAGGAAAGAGCCAGAGCTTCCTTTGCCCAGTTCCCTGGATCCCATGGGAGAAATACAAGCCTCTCTTCCTTCTATTGGCTGAGGCTCCCCCCCAGTCCCCTGGGGAAGGAAGGAAAGAGCCAGAGCTTCCTTTGCCCAGTTCCCTGGATCCCATGGGAGAAATACAAGCCTCTCTTCCTTCTATTGGCTGAGGCTCCCCCCCCCCCGGTCCCCTGGGGAAGGAAGGAAAGAGCCAGAGCTTCCTTTGCCCAGTTCCCTGGATCCCATGGGAGAAATACAAAGAAAGCATCTTTAAGACCAACGAGTGCTAACGTTTTAAATTTTTTTGAAAAATATATTTGTGTTTCTCTGTGTTCTTTATAAAATTTGTATCTCTGCTCCCTAATCTTATATTGGTACACACATGGCCCGGCCTGGCTCGGCCCAACCCAACATGGCCCAGCAAGGTCTCATTTATGTCAGATCTGGCCCTCATAACAAATGAGTTCGACACCCCTATGGTTTGCAGCTGGCTTGTTAGTGGTGGTTAATTCTAATTCAAATTCTGAGATCCCAGTTTAGGGTTCTCAGGTCTGGGTTGGAAAAGACCTGGAGGCTTTGGGGGGTGGAGCCAGGAGGGGGTGGGGTTTGGGGAGGGGTCTGGAGATCTCCTGCTTTTACAACAGATCTCCAGCTGGCAGAGATCAGCTCCCCTGGAGAATATGACTACTTTGAAGGGCCCTCCCAGCTAAAGAGCCCCAAGCGTTTTAACCTTTCTTGATAGGGAAAGCGTTCCAAACCTTTAATCATTCTAGTTGCCCTCTTCTGGACTTTTTCCAATGCTAGAATATCCTTTTTGAGGCGAATGTTTGAATCTGTGGTGTCGGCATTGGCCTTTCTCCAGGGGGAGCACAAGCTGGGACCACAGACCTAAGGAATGCATCTGTCATGTGCGCTAGGAGAAGTCTCACCATCCCCCTGTGTGTTTTTGTGCTTGTGCCCTTAGTGTCGTCGCTCATGTGCTTCCATTGTGACGACCAGGAAGACAACTGGAATTGCCTAAGCATAAAGACGTGCGAGGAGACAGACAAGTACTGCGTCACAAAATACTTAGGGGGCGGCATCGGTAGGTATTCGGACAGCACAGCCTTTCTTAAACCTCCAGAGGCCGGGACTTGTTTGACATCCCACGCCAAGCCTATCCAACTTGTGAGGTGCCCAAACCGGCCATAAACAGCCTCCTGTCAGGGACTGCGAAATTCTCTTGCTTCTGTGGCCGCCTTGGAACTAAACAGAACAGCTGATCAGCATTGGTACAATCCTTCTGAAACCTGGAAGGTATTTTGAGGAGAGGCACTGGATGCTTTGCTGCAAATTTGGTGCTTCTACCTAAAAACCAGCCCCCTCGCTAGGGTTGCCAATCCCCAGGTGGGGACGGGGGATCCCCTGGTTTGGAGACCCTCCCCCCCGCTTCAGGGTCGTCTGGGGCTCTGGGGGGGCTGTTTTTTGGGGTAGAGGCACCCAATTTTCAGAATAGCATCTAGTGCCTCTCCCCAAAACACCCCCCAAGTTTTAAAAAGATTGGACCAGGGGGTCCAATTCTATGAGCCTCAAAAGAAGGTGCCCCTATCCTTCATGATTTCCTATGGAAGGAAGGCATTGAAAAGGTGTGCCGTCCCTTTAAATGTGATGGCCAGAACTCCCTTTGGAGTTCAGTTATGCTTGTCACAGCCTTGATCCTGGGTCCACCCCTAATGTCTCCTGGCTCCACCCCCAAAGTCTCCAGATATTTCTTGAATTGGACTTGGCAACCCTCCCCCTCCCCCAAGAGCCCCAGATAACTGTGACTCAATTCTCCATTATTCCCTATCGGAATCGGTCTCCCTAGGGAATAATGGGTGCCCAGCAGACATTTCCCACTCCCCTTCTGCTTTCTGATGAACCTGAAGCGAGGTGAGTGGGTGGGCTCCAAACGGAGGGATCCCCTGCCCCCACCTGGGGATCGTTGAACTAAGAGAGAAGTCACTATGGAGATAATCAAAAACGCAACCACAAGGTTATAGTGACAATTAACTAACAAAGGTATTATTAACCATAAACACAAAGAAACGTAAGTCCCTAATGAAGTCCTTGGAGTAATATGAAAAAAGTCCAACATGAGAACGTCTTCTTCACGTCGTGATGTCTTCAGTGAGATTTCCATCCATGAAATATGAATTTCCAAACGTTGGTCGAAATTCCCCGGGCAGGCCGTCGACTTCCGCTCCGCCTGTTTCCAACTCTTTCGCAACAGGGGATGTCCCTCAACCTGTTTCTAAAAACGTGAAAAGAGATTTCATGCTACCTGATAAATAATTCATGATTAACAATTGATACAAAAAAATAAATCCCAATACTCACAATAACAAATATCATATCCTTGCATGGCACTAACAGGGACCGTTGCGTTGAAAAAAGAGTTGGAAACAGGCAAGGCGGAAGTCGACGGCTTGTCCAGGGGGTCTTCAAGCAACGTTTGGAAATTCATATTTCGTGGATGGAAATCTCTCTGAAGAAATCACGACGTGAAGAAGACGTTCTCATGTTGGACTTTTTTCATATGTATCTACTCTAAGGACTTCGTTAGGGACTTACATTTCTTTGTGTTTATGGTTAATAATACCTTCGTTCGTTAATTGTCACTAGAACCTTGTGGTTGTGTTTTTGATTATTACCCACCTGGGGATTGGCGACCCAAATCTGGCAAACCAGGGGAGAACCTACTTCCAGACCCCACTCACCTCCAAAATCTATTGGGTGGTTTAGGGTTTGGGCCTCCCTCTGAGGCTGACCTAGGGACCTTCAAGAGCCAATGTGGTGCGATGGTTAAGAGCGTCGAACTAGTACTTGAGAGATTCCGATTCGAATCCCCCCTTGTGCCATGAAGCTTGCTGGGTGAACCTGGGCCAGTCACATACTCTCTCCGCCTGACCTAGGGTTGTTGGGAGAAACCTGTGCAGGAGCATGCAGGGTTGCCAACTTTTTAAACTGGCCCAGCTCCTCTGTCTTGGAGAGCAGCTTGCATTGCAGAGTTCCTTGGTGGAAAAGCTTCGCCGGGTGTTTTCTGCACCTCAGGCTGGGGCTCCAGACGCAAGACAGCCAGGGTGGCGTAGAAGTTAAGAGTGTTTGACAAGGATCTGGGAGACCCGGGTTCGAATCCTCACCCACACCAGGCTGGATGACCTTGGGCCAGTCACATGCTCTCAAGCCTAACCTGCCTCACAGGGCTGTCGTTCTGAGGATACCAGGGCTTTTTTTTGTAGCAGGAGCTCCTTTGCATATGAGGCCACACACCCCTGATTGCAGCCAATCCTCCAAGAGCTTGCAGGGATCTTAGTACAGAGCCTACTGTAAGCACCACTACTGTTTCCTCAGTGGAACAGGCTTCCTCCTCGGGAGGTGGTGGGCTCTCCTTCCTTGGAGGTTTTTAAACAGAGGCTAGATGGCCATCTGACAGCAAGGAAGATCCTGTGAATTTAGGGGGAGGTGTTTGTGAGTTTCCTGCATTGTGCAGGGGGTTGGACTAGATGACCCTGGAGGTCCCTTCCAACTCTAGGATTCTATAAATGAGTTCAATAAACATGAGCTGGGCAATTATTTTTTTTAAAAAGTCTGACCACTGAAAAACCTTGCATTCCATTGCTGAACTTGGCTTAGTGGTGCCAGCTACAAACACAGAGAGCTCCAAGAGGGGACTGGATAAACATTTTTACCGTTTTCGCACACAGCTTACCTCGGAGTCACAATCCTGTTCCCTCCGCAGCGTCCGGTTGGATTTCCCACCATCTGCGCCGGAGTTACAGGAAGTGCCGCAGCTTCTGCGTAGCAAACGTAAACTGGGTTTTAGCGGTTTACGTTTGCTATGCCAAAGCCGCGGCACTTCCTGTAACTCCGGCGCAGATGGTGGGAAATCCAACCGGACGCTGCGGAGGGAACAGGATTGTGACTGCGAGGTTAGCTGTGTGCAAAAACGGTAATGGAGTTCCTGATGGAGCAGAGGTCCATCAGTGGCTCTTAGCCACAAGGTAGAGATGGAACACTCTGAGGCAGTGATGTCCTATTTCTTGGTGCTTGGGGAAGCCACAGTGGGAGGGCTTCTGGGGGAGGGGGAGGGACGGTGGCTCAGTGGTGGAGCATCTGCTTGGTAAGCAGAAGGTCCCAGGTTCAATCCCCGGCATCTCCGCCTAAAAAGGGTCCAGGCAAGTAGGCGTGAAAAACCTCCTCTGGAGACCCTGGAGAGCCACTGCCAGTCTGAGTAGACAAGACTGACTTTGATGGACCCAAGAGGGTCTGATTCAGTAGAAGGCAGCTTCATAGGTTCATGGCCCCAGAGCGCACTAATTTAGGGAGGGACAGTGGCTCAGTTGTAGAGCATCTGCTTGGCATGCAGAAGGTCCCAGGTTCAATCCCTGACATCTCCAACTCAAAAGGGTCCAGGCAAGTAGGCGTGAAAAACCTCCGCTGGAGAGTCATGAATGGGGCTGTGGCTCAGTGGTAGAGCATCTGCTTGAGAAGCAGAAGGTCCCAGGCTCAATCCCCGGCATCTCCAACTAAAAAGGGTCCAGACAAATAGGCATGAAAATCCTCTGCTGGAGACCCTGGAGAGCCGCTGCCAGTCTGAGTAGACAAGACTGACTTTGATGGACTGAGGGGGGTCTGATTCAGTAGAAGGCAGCTTCATATGTCCATATGACCTCCTGATGGCCACTGTGTGACACAGAGTGTTGGACCAGATGGCCCATTTGGCCGATCCAACATGGCTTCTCTGATGTTCTCATGTGCTTAACCAACTGGGCAAAGTCCGCGGCTGCTAGACTGTTGTTGGGGCTCCCAAAGTGGGAGCACATACAACCGGGGCTGCACAAACTGCACTGGCTGCCAGTTATATACCGGATTCATTACAACGTGCTGGTTATCACCTTTAAAGCCCTATATGGCCGAGGACCTGCCTACCTTAGGGACCGTCTCTCCCCATATGAACCCCAGAGAGCACTGAGGTCAGCGGGGAAGAACCTGCTGACTATCCCCGGGCCGAAAGAGGTAAAACTACAGAGTACCCATGCCCAGGCCTTCTCTGTTGTGACTCCACACCTATGGAACCAGCTTCCGGAAGACATGCGGGCCCTGCGGGATTTCGAACAGTTCCGCAGGGCCTGCAAGACCATCCTTTTTCGGATGGCCTTCGCCGACCAAAGAGAGAGACTGCTAAGTAAGCTTACCATCTACTGTAATAGCGCCAGCATATTAATTTTATCCGTTTTAGAATTTTAATTACATTGTTAAATTAGTCTTTGTTTTTAAATATCATTGTATAATTTAATGCATTGATTTACGTTGTTCGCCGCCCTGGGCCCGCTCCGGCGGGGAGGGCGGGATATAAATAAAATGATGATGATGATGCCTTCTTTGTCACTGCCCTCTGCTTTCCTGCGCAGGCGAGAACCGCAAGCAGTCCATCAGCAAGGGCTGCTCCGCGACCTGCCCCCAAGGAGGCCTGGACCTGGGCGTGATGGCTTTCTCCATGAAGTGCTGCGAAAGCTCTCTCTGCAACACCAGCGGGGCCGTCAGCGTGAAGAGCAGCTTTGCCATGCTGGCCGTCGGCACCCTGGCCAGCCTCTTGTACGTCTTCGGCGCCAAACTGTGAGGAGGACTCGAGGGGCTGACGCGGCGCCTCCTGCAGAGAGGAGCCCCGATCCCTTCCCCGTGCAAAGCTGGAAGTTACGAACTTACTCCTGACCACGCCTCTGAGCCTTTGTACCTCTCAGGGTGCCGAAAATGTGCCAGCACCGTTGGGCAACCCGACCGGGGAACGCCCCCTCCACACAACACCCCCTTCCCCAATTCACCTGGGCATAAGCTGCTCAGTCTCTTGCCAGAAATGGCATGCCGCTGTGCTCGCTTTTAAGTTGAACCCCTTGTAGGTAACCCCCCTCCCGGCTTGCTTACCATCTGAATAAGCGCTCCTTGCTTAGGTTGCCAGCTCTGGGTTGGCAAATTCCTGAAGATTTGGGCGGGGGGGGGGCGGGGTGCAAGAAAAGCTGCAGGTGGGTGCTAGATCAGGGCCAGCACCTGAGAAAGGTACAAAGGGGCAACCGAAAATCCAGGAGAAACTGGCTAGCTGGAAGTATATTTCCACCTTCTGTGGTGCTCTGCTGCCCACTGGAGGCTGTGCTCATATATGCAGTCCTTGAGTGTAAAAATATATATATATAACAGAAAGGGGAAGTTATTATTATTTTTTGCTAACCGAAATATTCCTGATCCCTCATTTGCACCAATTTGGGACATGCAAGCCTGTTTCTTCTTCTTCTTCTTTTTTTTTTTTTTTTGCAAAAGGCCAAGTACAGAAATCCACCTCCATGAATAAGGCTTTGGCCTTATCGTAGTTACCTGGGAAAAAGCCATACTGAATATGGTGGAACTTCCGATTGGTAATGGGAGTTTCGGAATGTAATATACATGACCCCAAAGGAATGCTATTGTTTGAACTGTTCTTTGGAACCGGGTGTTTTCTTTCCTCCCTTACTGTAGCGTGTACATTTTTTTCCACTGAATTCTTTCCGAACCGTAATAAATAAATAAGAAAGACAAGACAATCCTATTCTGGTGTGACTTCTTTGCTTTCCCAGCGACGTCAACTGGAGTTCTCCTTTGCCTTTAACAGAGAGGTGCTCTAATCTAACCTCAGCAGCTTGAAGCTTTGGGCAGGGTGGAGCTAAACCAAATCACTTCCGGATTGCCGCAGACGCCGCTCTTGGGAAAAAGCCGCCAATAGCAAAAAAGCCGGCGGCTCAAATGATTATAAACAAGTACCAAAATGTATAGAATTTGCAGAAATAAATGCCGAGTCGTGTACCAAAATCCGAATAACAATTCTTGAGGAAATTACAAGTGATGCGGGATTTCTTTTTGTACCTTTTGTACCCTCAGTAACCCAAACCCAACACAACTTGCAGTCATTAGAAGACTAATACATACGCACTAATAAGTTTCAAGACCATACTGATAAGCTTTATTAAACTCCAAGTTTCTCCTCTGGACAGAAGGCTTAAATATATTTCATTTATTTGTTTGGTTAATTTATATTCTGCCCTTTCCCAAATGGGCTCAGGGTGGATTACATACAGATAAAACCGAGCAAATACAAGAAAACCAATAAAATACAGTTAAAACAGCAACACAACACAGTATAGTATGACAAAGGCGGAAAGGCTCACGGTACAGGTTGGAGTATAGTCAATGGCCCAGATACAATAGTTCAGATCACCGTTGGGGGAGGACAGCCGATGGTCAGTGCCCCCTCTAAGCTGAGTGAGCGTGAGCGAGCTCACAGATTTTCAGCTTCCAACTCACACGTTTTTGTCTTCGCTCAGGAAAAATGGCCCCCGAGCGCAATAATTGACGCAGTTGCTCACAACTTTAACGCCAGTAGCTCACAGCTTTAATACCGGCAGCTCACAAAGCAGAATTTTTGCTCACAAGACACTGCAGCTTAGAGGGAACGTTGCCGATGGTGTAGGCAATAGAGCAAAGGGCATCCGCCTGCCTCAACCAAACGCCCGGCGGAACAGCTCCGTCTTACAGGCCCTCCGGAAAGGTCACAAATCCGGTAGGCCCCGTATCTCCATAGGGAGCCGATTCCACCAGGATGGGGCCAGGGCCAAAAAGGCAAGACTGGACCAGGGGGCCAAAAAGGCAAGACTGAGCCACTTGTGGGAAGGGCGGGATACAAATCCCGAATAAATAAATAAAAAATAAAAAAAAGACGGGGACACACTTCCAATGAACTTTACATTTATCCCTGTTAAAAGTGATTTTATTGGTTTGAGCCCAGTTTTCCAGCCTGTCAGGGTCATCCTGTATCCTGTTTCTGTCTTCGACTGTGTTTGCAACCCCTCCCAATTTAGTATCATCGGCAAATTTAATAAGCATTCCCTCTATTCCTTCATCCAAATCCTTGATAAAGATGTTGAACAAAACAGGTCCCAGGACAGATCCTTGAGGCACTCCACTTGTCACTCCTCTCCAAGATGATGAGGAACCATTCACAAGCACTCTTGGGGTGCGATCTGTCAACCAGTTACGGATCCACCTAACGGTAACAGGATCCAAACCACATTTTATTATCAAAGATTTCAGGTTTTCATGGCTGGCATCATCATTAGGGTTTGTAGAATCTTTCGGGCTCAAGTGCCGTGTTCTACTGGAGAAAGTTTTTCTTCCAGATGTTTCGTTCTCAGCTGCGGAGTATCAACACCCACCTCACCGAACACAAGAGACACTGTCGCCTGTTTCAGCCAGAAAAATCAGCTGTCGCTGAACATGCACTTCAAGAAGGAGACCACGTCATCCACTTTGAAAGAACTGAAGTCCTTTCTACAGTCTCACATTATCACACTCGCCTGAACAGAGAAGCTATTGAGATTTACAAACACCAGCACAACTTTAACAGAAAGGAAGAAGGCATTTCCATCCACCATTCTTGGTATCCAGCTCTGCAAAACACCCTATAGACTACAAATTGCAGAAGGTCACAGAATAACCAGCACATTCCAGAGAACAATCAGCACAATCAACAACCATCTTCCTTATCTTCACACCCTGTCATGCCTGCCCCTGACCCAGCACCTGCTAGCTCAGAGCAGGCTCCTTTAACAGCCCTGGATGTAAGTCCTGAGGAGGCAAGCCGGCAGGGCAGCAGGAGCCACCTGGAACTGATCAGGCCATGCCGGGCCCCAGCTCATCCCCTCCTGAATCTCCACCACCTGTTAGCCGGCTCCGTGAAAGGAGACGGCAGGAGATTAGAAACAGAAGGAGTGAAGCACGCATGCGGGGGAGAAGAGATCTAAGCCCGGCATACTAATGGGTTAACAAGCCAGCACAGTATATCTGCAATCCTGGCCCTTTGGCAAACTGTGCTGGCAACGAACGATCCTCCTGGGACGTGACCACGCTCTGCACCCTCTTGACTCCTGTGAGAACCCGCATATTTCTGACCCGGCTTGAACCTTGGACCTCGGAACTCTGGACTGTGACTCTGCTCTGTGGACTTGCTTTGGTAATTTGACTTCATTCGGCTTTGCTCTCTCTGGTTACCCGACCCTCGGCATTCCTGTGTTTACGCTCTCTGTCTCATCCCTTGGCTCGGACTGATTTATGGTTTTGACTAATTGGACTGTTTAAGATAACGCCTGTACTGCTCCCTGAAAACCTCAGCCGGCTGCAAGAGTTCTGGCTGACTGCCGGGACGCCAGCAGCCGTCTCCTACCCGAGGCTCGAGTCGTGACACACCCCCTTCCAACCCTCCCAGCAATCAACACAGAACAATGGTCACATTCCACAGCCAGTTTCCTTATCACCACCCTTCCAGGAAGCCCCACCAAACAATGGGTACATTCACAAACCAATTGCCCTCTCACCACACCCCCTCCAGCCTAGAAATAGCAGCTCTCCAGCAGCCCTGGCCTCACTCAATGCACAGCAGCCAAGAAGGTCAGAACGCCTGCTCCGGCTGCAACGCCACTGAGGATGTTCTCCGCAGCTGAGAACGAAACGTCTGGAAGAAAAACTTTCTCCAGTAGAACACGGCACTTGAGCCCGAAAGATTCTACAAACCCTAATCACATTTTATTAACTTGTCAACAAGGATAGTATGTGGAACCTTATCAAAAGCCTTACTGAAATCAAGATAAACGGTGTCTAGAGCATTCCCCCGACCCAGCAAGGTAGTCACTTTCTCAAAAAAAGAGATCAGGTTAGTCTGACATGACTAACAGCCCCCCCCCAGAGCTCCAGATACCCGCAGATCAATTCTCCATTATTCTCTATGGGAATCCCAAAGAAAGGAAAGGAAATCCCAAAGAAAGCACCATCCCAAAGAAAAAGAAATGCAAGACAGGAAAGTGGCTGTCTGATGACGCTTTACAAATAGCTGTGGAAACAAGGAAAGTGAAAGGCAAAGGTGAAATGGGTCAGTCACAAGTTCTCTAAGAGCTGTTCTCTCTTTCGGGGGGGGGGGATGGAAAAACCCAGGTCCCCCCCCCCCCATTTAATTTTTGGAAAATTTACATCTCTTCTTCTGGCCTTCCAAGCTAGTTGTGTGTGGGGGGATTGCCTCCAGGTGGCACTGTTCTGCATTTTGGCTAGATCCAAGAGGGCAGCCATGTTGGTCTGAAGCAATAGAGCAAAGCAGTAGACGAGTGCACCTTTAAGACCAACTAAGTGTTATTCAGAATGGAAGCTTTCGTACGCTCTTAAGCAGACTTCATCAGACAAAATGGGAATGGCAAGCAGCAGTGAGCTGGTACGTAGAATCATGGGAATGTTTTTAGCAGGTTAAAAGAATCACAAATTGGGCTCTGTGTTTGTTTGTTAGTATTGTTAACTGAGCTGTAACAACACTGGAGGGTGATAAAAAGCAGACATGTCGTAGGTGTGAAGTGCCATAAATCTGGGTGTCATTCTGGCTTCCTTAGTTGTGGGTTTAAATGGAGGGCGTAGTATCTCAAGAGCTTATAACATCATATAGTTTGCCATTCGGAAAAAAAAAAAGAATACATTTAAAATACAGTGGAAGATGGGTTAGTATATGTAATAAGATAAACAGCCCGTATCCCTATTTGAGTATGTCAATACAAAAAAACCAAAATATTTCGATACACTGTTCTAAAAGATCCAAAGATGGGTTAGTATATGTAATAAGATAAACAGCCCATATCCCTTATTTGAGGATAACAGTACAAAAAACAAACCCCCCCAAATATTCTGCATTTTGTTCTGCATCTTCTCGGTTTCCCCCCTGAAACCGTTCAGGAAAATGTGAAGGGAAGAATTAGGGACATTGAGAGGCACTCCGATCTTGCCAAATACTCAGCCTTTAGGTCACCAGAGCAGACTAGATATCGGGTTGGATACTTAAACTGTCTCCATCCCCTCGATGTCCATAAATTCAGAAAAGCTTTTACTCTGGCCAGATGCCCCGTGCTTCCCTCAGCAGTTCTCAAGGGCAGGTACAAGGGGATACCTGGGGCTTAGGGGAAGTTGAATCCACTATGCACACAATTCTTAGGTGTTCTTGGTATAAAGAGGCCCGTGTGAAATATATAGAGCCTATATTAAGGGCAAATTCTGGGCTGCTGGAATCAGAATGTCTCAGTCTCGTGCTTTCGGATGAAAACCAGCTCATTTCTGAAGCTGCTGCCGAGTTCTGCGCTGCCTGCTCTCCGAAAGACTTGTTTTACCGCTTCTCGGTTTTAAGATGTTCTGTTTTAACTTGCGTCTTGATGCAACTCTTCTACCGAACATGTTAAGACCATTGCCTCTCCTAATACATTATAGCATAGATTTTATCTTTTGTGTTGAAGCTTTTAAATTCTTGTAGTTCAATTGATCTGTGACCGTAAATAAACTGCCTTGTCTGTATCACACATAGAAGAAAGGAAAGGTCCCCTGTGCACCAGTCGTTTCTGACTCTGGGGTGACGTTGCTTTCACAACGTTTTCACGGCAGACTTTTTATGGGGTGGTTTGCCATTGGCTTCCCCAGTCATCTACACTTTCCCCTCAGCGAGCTGGGGACTCCTTTGACCGACCTTGTCAAGTCTCCAAATTCAATAATGAGTCGTTGTTGAAACAAAGTAGCTAGTTTATTGATAAGGATGTACTTGGCTAAGTTCAAATTGAAAGACTAAAGATCATACAGTACAATGCCATCATATAAGGTACACTTCAAAGGGATTCTTAAGGGAGGGGCACTATGCAGGGCACATTCACACACTGATGTTACAATTTCTTTCTCAGGCCGGCTTTGGCCTTGAGCGTCTTTGGCTCCAACCTCCCCCGATGCCCAGCCTGAGAAGGCACAGATTATAGCTTCACATAGTCCCATTTCAAAGCAAGGCTACATAACAAAGGAAAAGGGAGGGGGGTAGGGAGAGGTTTAGCTAGCAGCATTGAAATACAGACAAGCTTTACCCAGAAGGCTCTTTGCCTGAACCAAAGTTAAGTGCAGGCTTGACCAAGGTTTTACAGAGACTTGACAGACCTCAGAAGGATGGAAGGTTGAGTCAACCTGGAGCCAGCTACCTGAATCCAGCTTTCACTGGAATAGGTCATGAGCAGAGAGTTCAGACCACAGTACTGCAGTACTGCTGCTTCCCCATTCTGCGCCACGGTGCCGCTCACACATAGAGTGGAATCCTTAAAAAAAAAAATTCTGGAAAGCAACTGCTTGTACTTGTGTGAACGACGCTGCCCCCTTGAGGCTGCCAATAGGTGAGGGATAGAACGGCAAAACATTCCAAAAATCTTTCCAAGGGCTTTTAGAATAACTCATTCCAGGGCCCTTGCGGCGTCTTGAGTCATCAGTTGCTACGAGGCCACGGAGCGAAGATCTTCAGTGGGATCTCCTTTTGTAAGACGTGGGTTCAAATCACATTTTTATCCTGCCTGCTAACATTTTGCTAGACGAAGAGGAAGATAAAGGAATGCCGTGCTGTGTTTCTGGAACCTGAATAAAGACGTTCTTAGCTTTATCCCTCGGCAGATTTTATTTCTATCCTCCCGCTGATTTTGTCGGGGGCTTTAAAGTGAGAAGTCCCAAAGGGAGCTGTGGTTGGGGGAAGATGGACCACCTCCACGTGTGTCAGCTGGCGCTGGGATCGGGACCTTCCTGGGGAGACTGGATTAGTTGGGAGTTGAGGGAATATTTTGGGAGAGGAATTCTCTTGGCCTTCTGAAGGCATTCACTGCCAGGGGATGTAGAAGATGATGATGGTATTGGATTTATATCCTGCCCTGTACTCTGAATCTCAGAGTGGCTTACAATCTCCTTTACTTTCTCCCCCCCCAACAGACACCCTGTGAGGTGGGTGGGGTTGAGAGAGCTCTCCCAGAAGCTGCCCTTTCAAGGACAACTCCTGCGAGAGCTCTGGCTGACCCAAGGCCATTCCAGCAGCTGAGAGCGGAGGACTGGGGAATCAAACCCGGTTCTCCCAGATAAGAGTCCGCACACTTAACCACTACACCAAACTGGCTCTCATGAAGTGATGGCCACAGGCAAAGACAGCTTTAAAAGGGGATTCAGGGAGGTGAAGTCTAGCAATGGCTACTAGCCATGGCAAGTAAAGAGAACCTCCATGTTCAGAGACACTAAACCTCTGAATCCTGAGCCAGAAGGCAACATCAGGAAAGGCCTCGGCCTCTGTGCCCTGTTGTTGGACCTCCAGAGGAACTGGTTGGCCCATGTGAGACAGGAGGCTGGACTAGATGGACCCTCCCTGGTCTGATCCAGCAGGGCTCTTCTGATGTTCTTCTCAGGGGAAGGCCTCAGCCTCTCTGCCCTCTTGTCGGGTCTCCAGAGGAACTGGTTGGTCCCTGTGTGAGACAGGAGGCTGGACTAGATGGGCCCTCCCTGGTCTGATCCAGCAGGGCTCTCCTGATGTTTTAATGAAGGCCTCGGCCTCTCTGCTGTTGCTAGCCCTCCAGAGAAACTGGTTGGCCACTGTGTGAAACAGGAGGCTGGACTAGATGGACCCTCCCTGGTCTGTCTCAGCAGGACTCTTCTGATGTTCTTCTCAGGGGAAGGCCTCAGCCTCTCTGCCCTGTTGTTGACCCTCCAGAGGAACTGGTTGGCCACTGTGTGAAACAGGAGGCTGGACTAGATGGACACTCCCTGGTCTGACCCAGCAGGGCTCTTCTGATGTTCTTCTCAGGGGAAGGCCTCGGCCTCTCTGCCCTGTTGTTGGCCCTCCAGAGGAACTGGCTGGCCTCTGTGTGAGACAGGAGGCTGGACTAGATGGACCCTCCCTGGTCTGTCCCAGCAGGACTCTTCTGATGTTCTTCTTAGTGGAAGGCCTTGGCCTCTCTGCCCCGTTGTTGGCTGCCAGAGGAACTGGTTGGCCACTATGTGAGACAAAATGTTGAGGTAGATGGATCACTGGTCTGATCCAGCAGGGCTCTTCTTGTGTTCCGATGATCTTAATGCCAATGGTACGACTAATATTTGGAACACAGATCACCACACAACAGGATGAATCTCCCACACAAGTTGGGAACCCTCGATTCGGTTCATGGCTTGTTCAGACTCCAGTCCTTCGGATCCAGCAGGGCTCTTATGTAGGCCTCAGCCTCTACACTCTGCTGTCGGTCATCAAGGTTGTAGGGAGAGAACTGATCTGCGTAACCAAACCGCAGGACTGCGATATAGCAGAAGGAACCCCACTCCTCTGTTGTTGTTGTTATTGTTCAGTCACACAGTCAATTTTGACTCTTTGCGACCCCCTGGACAAAGTCACGCCAGGCCCTCCTGTCTTCCACCATCTTCTGAAGTCTGCTCAAATTTGTGTTCGTTACATCAGTAATGCTGTCCAGCCATCTCATCTTTTGCCGTCCCCTTCATCTTTTGCCTTCTGCCTTTCCCAGCATCAGGGTCTTCTCCAGGGAGTGCTCCCTTCTCATTTGGTAGCCAAAGTATTTGAGCTTCAGCTTCAGCATCTGACCTTCCAGGGAACAGTCTGGGTTGATTTCCCTTAGGACCGACTGATCGGATCTTCTTGCAGTCCAAGGGACTCTCAAGAGTCTTCTCCAGCACCACAGCTCAAAAGCATCTATTCTTCTGCACTCGGTCTTCCTTATGGTCCAGCTCTCACAGCCATGCATTACTACAGGGAATACCATAACTTTGACTATACGGACTTTTGTTGGCAGGGTGATGTCTCTACTTTTTATTATACTGCCCAGGTTTGCCATAGCTGTCCTCCCAAGGAGCAAACGTCTTTTAATTACATGGCTACAGTCACCACCTGCAGTGATCTTGGATCCCAGAAATGTGAAGTCTGTCACTACTTCCATGTCTTCCCCTTCTATTTGCCAAGGTGTGATGGGGCCGGATGCCATGATCTTAGTTTTTTTGATGTTGACTTTCAAGCCTCCTTTTGTGCTCTCCTCTTTCACCCTCAACAAGAGGTTCTTTAGGTCCTCCTCACTTTCTGCCATTAGAGTGGTGTCATCTGCATATCTGAGGTTGTTGATGTTTTTCCCGGCAATCTTAATTCCGGCTTCTGCTTGATCCAGGCCAGCATTCCGCATGATGTACTCTGCATATAAATTAAATAAGCAGGGTGACAATATACATCCTTGTTGAACTCCTTTTCCTATTCTAAACTAATGAGTTGTTCCATATCCTGTTCTGACAGTTGCTTCTTGACCCTTATACAGGTTTCTCAGGAGACATGTGAGGTGGCCTGGTTCTCCCACTCTTCTAGACGACCCCAACTGAAGCAGCAGGCACTGCTGAAAAGCTTTTGATCTGCAAGATCAGCAGGGGTGAGAAATTTTTGGGGTGTCAACCAATGTTCCCTCTAAGCTGCGGAGTCTTGTGAGCAAAAATTCTACTTTGTGAGCTACTGGCATTCAAGTTGTGAGCTACTGCATCAATTGTGCTCTGGAGCTATCCTTCCTGGAAAAGGAAAGGTCCCCTGTGCAAGCACCAGTCGTTTCCGACTTTGGGATGACGTTGCTTTTACAACGTTTTCACAGCAGACTTTTGACGGGGTGGTTTGCCATTGCCTTCCCGGTCATCCACGCTTTCCCCCCAGCAAACTGGGGACTCATTTTGCAGACCTTGAAAGGATGACCCAAGGATGTTCTCTGCCATCTGGAGAATAGTTGCAATTGTGAGTGATGTCCAGCCCTCACCTGGAGATTGGCAACGATAGTTCCCAAGGAGGAAATGGCTGGTTTGGAGGGTGGAGTCTATGGAATTGTGCCTGTCTGAGGTCCTGCCCCATATGAACATATGAAGCTGCCTTATACTGAATCAGACCCTTGGTCCATCAAAGTCAGTATTGTCTTCTCAGACTGGCAGCGGCTCTCCAGGGTCTCAAGCTGAGGTTTTTCACACCTATTTGCCTGGACCCTTTTTGGAGATGCCAGGGATTGAACCTGGGACCTTCTGCTTCCCAAGCAGATGCTCTACCACTGAGCCACCGCCCCCCCCCCCTTGTCAAACCCTGCCTTATCCAAGGTTTGTAGGATTTGGGGCATCATCAGTTATTGCCAAAAGGTACCGTGTATTATACAAACGTAGGCATAGCATTGCCATGGGGTATTAAATTTCTATTTAATTTCTATAGTTCTTTAAATGAAAATGTCAAGACAGTGTGCGTTTGCAATAAAAAAGGCCAATGCCATGCTGGGAATTATTAGGAAGGGAATTGAAAACAAATCAGCCAGTATCATAATGCCCCTGTATAAATCGACGGTGCGGTCTCATTTGGAGTACTGTGTGCAGTTCTGGTCGCCGCACCTCAAAAAGGATATTATAGCATTGGAGAAAGTCCAGAAAAGGGCAACTAGAATGATTAAAGGGCTGGAGCACTTTCCCTATGAAGAAAGGTTGAAACGCTTGGGACTCTTTAGCTTGGAGAGACGTCGACTGCGGGGTGACATCATAGAGGTTTACAAGATAATGCATGGGATGGAGAAAGTAGAGAAAGAAGTACTTTTCTCCCTTTCTCACAATACAAGAACTCGTGGACATTTGATGAAATTGCTGAGCAGACAGGTTAAAATGGATAAAAGGAAGTACTTCTTCACCCAAAGGGTGATTAACATGTGGAATTCACTGCCACAGGAGGTGGTGGCGGCTATGAGTGAAGGAGTCAGTTTTAGATAGTGAAACCTTCCTTGTATTGCCTTAAGGAAAATTGAGACTGCATGAGCCCACAGTTTGCATTGCATTGACTGAGATACGTGCTTCTTGCCTCATCTACCTGAGCCCACTATGGAAGGGAAGGGGAAGCATGGGTCATTTTGGAAGGCTGAGTCAACCTCGAGCCGTCTACCTGAAAACCCAGCTTCCGCCGGGGATCCAACTCAGGTCGTGAGAAGAGCTTAGGACGGCAGTACCGGAGCTTTAAAACTCTGCTCCACGGGGCTCTTATCCTTCCGGAGCGAAGACAAAATTGTGTGAGCGGGAGGCTAAAAAACCGTGAACTGGCTCACACTATCTCAGCTGAAGAGGGACATGGTGCCAACTCTTCTTCTATGAAACTGACAGGAAACAACAACTCTTGACTTTCTGCCAGAGCTGAAAATCTTTGGTTTGTAAGTTTTGCTTGGTGTTGGGCGCTTTACATTCTTTCTTGGATTCTGTTGTAATCCCGGTAGGAACGTCGCCCAAACAGTATTAAAATAAGCAGTGTATGGCACGTGCTTAGAGTTAACTTGGACTCCTCTTTTTTAAAAAAAATTAGTTGCATCCCACTCCAGGAAATGCCCTAGGGACAGTCTGTTCTTTGTATGGGAGGTTTTGTAAAAGAAAAGGGGATTCCCTACCCCCCACACTTGATTTCATCCTTTTGGAATTCTCTCCTTTTGTTTGTGCCTTGGCAAGGGATGCTTTCGAGTGGTAAACGAAACCGAAAATTAAATGCCTATCCAGCCAAGACTTCCCTGCATCTGAAAAGGAAGGCCTGAATTAGAAAGATCCCAGGAACCATCCAGACAATGTTCCCTCTAAGCTGCAGTCTTGTGAGCAAAAATTCTACATTGTGGAAAAGGAGAAGTCCCCCGTGTAAGCACCAGTTGTTTCCGACTCTAGGGTGACGTTGCCTTCACAATGTTTTCACAGCAGACTTGCACAGGGGCCTACCTTTACCTTTACCGCTGCTCTGAATCTCAGAGTCTCAGGGTGGCTCACAATCTCCTTTATCTTCCTCTCTCACAACAAACATCCTGTGAAGTAGGTGGGGCTCAGAGAGCTCTTACAGCAGCTGCCCTTTTAAGGACAGCTCTGCGAGAGCTATGGCTAACCGAAGGCCATTCCAGCAACTGCAAAGGGAGAAGTGGGGAATCAAACCTGGTTCTCCCAGATAAGAGTCTGCACACTTAGCCACTACACCAAACAAAGTAACCTCCAGAAAGATTTACAACAGTCAAAATCATGTATATATTTGTGTGTAACATGCAATCTAGTCACACCTGGACTTCCTTGGCGGCCCCCCGTCCAAATACTATGAAGAAGATATTGGATTTATACCCCGCCCTCCACTCTGAATCTCAGAGTGGCCTACAATCGCCTTTATCTTCGTCCCCCCACAACAGACACCGTCTGAGGTGGGTGGGGCTAAGAGAGCTCTCCCAGAAGCTGCCCTTTCAAGGACAACTCCTGTGAGAGCTATGGCAGACCCAAGGCCATTCCAGCAACTGCAAGTGGAGGAGTGGGGAATCAAACTCGGTTCTCCCAGAGAAGAGAGCTCTGGCTGACCCAAGGCCATTCCAGCAGCTGCAAGTGGAGGAGTTGGGAATCAAACCCGGTTCTCCCAGATAAGAGAGCTCTGGCTGACCCAAGGCCATTCCAGCAACTGCAAGTGGAGGAGTTGGGAATCAAACCCGGTTCTCCCAGATAAGAGAGCTCTGGCTGACCCAAGGCCATTCCAGCAACTGCAAGTGGAGGAGTGGGGAATCAAACCCGGTTCTCTCTGATAAGAGTCTCAGACTGGCTTGCAATCTCCTTTGTCTTCTTCTCCCACAACAGGCACCCTATGAGGTGAGAGAGCTCTCCCAGAAGCTGCCGTTTCAAGGACAACTCCTGTGAGAGCTCTGGCTGACCCAGTTCTCTCTGATAAGAGTCTCAGACTGGCTTGCAATCTCCTTTGTCTTCTTCTCCCACAACAGGCACCCTATGAGGTGAGAGAGCTCTCCCAGAAGCTGCCGTTTCAAGGACAACTCCTGTGAGAGCTCTGGCTGACCCAGTTCTCTCTGATAAGAGTCTCAGACTGGCTTGCAATCTCCTTTGTCTTCTTCTCCCACAACAGGCACAGTTCTCTGGCTGACCCAGTTCTCTCTGATAAGAGTCTCAGACTGGCTTGCAATCTCCTTTGTCTTCTTCTCCCACAACGGAGAGCCAGTTTGGTGTAGTGGTTAAGTGTGCGGACTCTTATCTGGGAGAACCGGGTTTGATTCCCCACTCCTCCACTTGCACCTGCTGAGATGGCCTTGGGTCAGCCATAGCTCTGGCAGAGGTTGTCCTTGAAAGGGCAGCTGCTGTGGGAGCCCTCTCCAGCCCCACCCACCTCACAGGGTGTCTGTTGTGGGGGAGGAAGGTAAAGGAGATTGTGAGCCGCTCTGAGACTCTTCGGAGTGGAGAGCGGGATATAAATCCAATATCTTCTTCTTCTTCCTATGAGGTGAGAGAGCTCTCCCAGAAGCTGCCGTTTCAAGGACAACTCCTGTGAGAGCTCTGGCTGACCCAAGGCCATTCCAGCAACTGCAAGTGGAGGAGTGCGGAATCAAACCCGGTTCTCCCAGATAAGAGTCCGCGCACTTCACCACTACACCAAACTGGCTCTCTAATGCCACAGAGGCCACTCTCCAAAACCACCATGTTCCCCAGAATTGACCTCTGTCATCTGAAGACCAGTTGTAATTCTGGGAGATCTTCAGGCCCTACCTGGAAGTTGGCAACCCTAGATTCTAACAAAGCAACCTGATTTGAAATGAACAGGGGCCGAACATGGAGAGTAAAATGGAACTAGGGCGAGAGAATGCCTTAACCTAGATAGTTGTTGCTACCTCTAGGACTTTATTATTTTAATGCACCTGACATAAAAAAATCACAACACCCCCCTCCCCCCAAAAACCAACAACTGGAGAGCATTTTAATATTCCATGGCATTCCATTGCTAACCTAAGAGTGGAGGCCTTCAAAGAGAGAAGCTTCAAAGGGAGATTTCAATGAGAGATTGCTGAACTCCCAAGTCCCAGGAGAAAAGGTTGAAGGGCTGGGGATTGAGGCCTGGAGAGGAGGCTACTGAGAGGTGATAGGATCACCATCTTCAAGTATTTGAAGGGCTGCCATCTAGAGCAGGGGGTGTTGAACTCATTGTTATGAGGGCTGGATCTCACATACATTAGACCAGGGGTGCCCGGGGGCCAAATCAGGCTCCCAGAGGGCTCCTATCAGGCTCCCGAGCAACTGGCTGTTGTCTGCTTTCTTCTCCCTCTCTCTTGCTTCCTTCTGCATCAGAGCTTGCTTTGCCAGGCCAAAACCCAGGTGCCATCATGAGGTCCACTAGCAGGGCCAAAACTCCAGAAGTCCTCCCACTCTTGCCCCCCCCCAAGCACCAATAACACAGAACATCACTGCCCCAGACATAAGAACATAAGAGAAGCTATGCTGGATCAGGCCAATGACCGACCCAGTCCAACACTGTGTCACACAGTGGCCAAAACCCAGGTACCATCAGGAGATCCACCAGCTGGGCCAAAACTCCAGAAGCCCTCCCACTGTTGCCCCCCCCCCAGCACCAAAAACACGGAACATCACTGCCCCAGACATAAGAATATAAGAGAAGCCATGTTGGATCAGGCCAATGGCCCTTTCGGTCCAGTATTCCTTGTCACACAGTAACCAAAACCCAGGCGACATCAGGAGATCCACCGGCTGGTCTAGAACTCCAGAAGCCCTCCCACTGTTGCCCCCCCCCCCCGCAAGCACCGAGAAGACAGAGCATCCCTGCCCCAGACTGGAGTCCTTCATCTATACCAGGGGTGGCCAATGGTAGCTCTCCAGATGATTTTTTTTGCCTACAGCTCCCATCAGCCCCAGCCATTGGGAAGTCCTTCTTCACCCAAAGGGTGATTAACATGTGGAACTCACTGCCACAGGAGGTGGTGGCGGCCACAAGCATAGCCACCTTCAAGAGGGGGTTAGATAAAAATATGGAGCAGAGGTCCATCAGTGGCTATTAGCCACAGTGTGTATATATATACATTTTTGGCCACTGTGTGACACAGAGTGTTGGACTGGATGGGCCATTGGCCAGATCTAACATGGCTTCTCTTATGTTCTTATTTGTGACACAGAGTGTTGGACTGGAGGGGCCACTGGCCTGATCCAACATGGCTTCTCTTATGTTCTTATGTGACACAGAGTGTTGGACTGGATGAGCCATTGGCCTGATCTAACATGGCTTCTCTTATGTGTGACACAGAGTGTTGGACTGGATGGGCCATTGGCTGGATCTAACATGGCTTCTCTTATGTTCTTATGTGTGACACAGAGTGCTGGACTGGATGGGCCATTGGCCTGATCTAACATGGCTTCTCTTATGTTCTTATGTGTGACATTCTGCGCTGGGCATTACTCGGGTGTGTAAGACATCTCGAAGGTTTCTCTGGCGCACCAGAATGTAGTCGATAAGGTGCCAATGCTTGGACCGTGGGTGCATCCAGGTTGTCTTCAGACTGTTCTTCTGCTGGAAGATAGTGTTGGTGATGGTGAGCTGGTGCTCCATGCAGAATTCTAGCAGGAGGCGCCCGTTGTCATTGCAGTTGCCAATGCCGTGTTTGCCAAGTACTCCTTTCCAGGCTTCCGAGTCTTTACCTACTCTGGCATTGAAGTCGCCAAGGATGATCACCTTGTCCTCTGTAGGGGTCTTCCGTACGAGGTTGCGTAGATCAGCATAGAACTTGTTCTTTTCTGCAGGATCTGCTTGAAGGGTTGGGGCATACACACTGAAGAGTGTTGCATGCTGCTTGTTTTGAAGTGGGAGGCGCATGGACATGATGCGATCTGAGTGACCTGTTGGAAGGTTTTCGAGTTTGGAGGCGATGGAGTTCCTGACCATGAAGCCAACGCCTGAAAGGCGGCTCTCAGCCTTTGACTTACCCGACCAGTAGAGGGTATAGCCAGCACCGTGTTCTTGAAGACTACCTTCCTCAGGGAAACGGACCTCACTGAGAGCTGCTATGTCGATATTCAACCTGAGAAGTTCGTGGGCAACTAGAGCAGAGCGTCGTTCAGGGCGACCACTGCCTACTGTGTCAAGCATGGTTCTGATGTTCCAACACGCAAGCTTTAGTCTTTGCACACTTTGTGAGGCAGGTGCATGCCTTTTCTTTGTTGTTATTTTTCGACCGCAAGTAAGGATGCCCGTTGACCGCGGCTAGCCAACTGGGGTGGGGGAGACGAGCTTTGTTTAGGCCACCTTTTCTAGGCCCCTCTCCGTGTGGAGCAAGCAGTGCTGTCCCTAGATAAGGCTGCTTGGTCGTTCAGGGTGCTGCCGAAAGATGCTTTCGTCTCCGGGTTAGCATCAGGCGACCAATATCCTGAACCGCCTACATGCAGGATCGGGACTGCGGCTTCCAGTGGCACCTTCCACCTGCCGTTTCGCCCCTTGCCTATCGCTGCAGGACTTGATGCGTTGTGAGTTGTGTGTGTGGATATGCCCTTCAGGCCTGCGCAGAGGAATTTTTTAGGTGAAGCGCAGTGTGCGCGGTACTGGCTCCACCCTTTCACCTGGGGGTCATCTGCCATGGCCCAGTAAGCCGGGACGCCGGCAGTGAGTCCTCCAGGTGGTAGGTGTTACATTAACGAGCTCTATCTGCCCGGGTTTGATGTTAGAGTTTTCCTTCTCTTAGGCTGACGAAGTTGGTGGGCCCAGCCTGCCCATCCGGTTATACCGCCGGACAATTCGGTCGCACCATGACGTAGCAAACTCTGTGAAAACGGGGGGGACCAGCGAGAAGGTGTTGCTACGGATGCAGTAATGCAGGAGAGGCCATTGCAGTGACCATCTGCCAGGCATAGCCAGACAGTGACCACGCGGCGTTCACTACACTGGGAGAGGAGAGGCTATGTATTGCGCATGCACTTTCCCTGGGGGGGTAGGATTCCCAGAGGGAGCCCACCCCCCACCCCCCCCACCAAGATCATCGTCTTGTACGCTGCAATCTCCGTCTTCACTTTAAACCCACACCCAGGAGAGGAGGTATCCCTCGGAGGAAGTTTCAGGTTGGCAGCCTCCAGTCAGCCGAAGTTAAAGCTGCCTTCCAGGCAAAACTCCAGTCAAGAATTGAGGACCTCAGTTGCCCCACAGACCCTTCTCCAGAAGCACTCTGGGAACACCTAAAAACTACCGTCCTGCAGATCTCTGAAGAAGTCCTCGGGTTCTCCACAAGGAAGAACAAGGACTGGTTTGATGAGAACAATCAAGAGATCCAAGAATTACTGGCAAAAAAGAGATCTGCCTACCAAGCACATCTTGCTCAGCACTCCTGTCCTGGGAAAAAAGCAACCTTTCGCGCTGCATGTAGCAACCTCCAGCGCAAGCTTCGAGACATTCAGAACGAGTGGTGGACCAAGCTTGCAGAGAGAACCCAGCTGTGTGCAGACACTGGTGATTTAAGAGGGTTCTACGAAGCCCTGAAGGCAGTATATGGTCCATCATATCAGGCTCAGAGTCCCTTGCATAGTGCAGACGGCCAAGTGCTCCTCACAGACAAGGCATCCATACTGAACCGGTGGTCGGAGTATTTTCAGGTTCTCTTCAGTGCCAACCGCGTAGTTCAAGATTCAGCAATCCACCTCACCCCACTTCAACCGGTGAAAACAGAGTTGGATGAGATCCCCACCCTAGAAGAGACTGTTAAAGCCATCAAGCAACTGAAAAGTGGCAAGGCAGCAGGAGTTGATGGAATTCCACCAGAGATCTGGAAGCATGGGGGCACAGTACTACATAGCTCACTTCACAAAGTACTTGTCACCTGCTGGGAACAAGGCAAATTACCACAGGACTTTCGCGATGCAATCATCATCACCCTATACAAGAACAAAGGGGAAAAGTCAGACTGCTCCAACTACCGGGGGATAACCCTGCTCTCCATCGCAGGCAAAATCCTTGCCAGAATACTCCTGAACAGACTGGTGCCCACCATTGCAGAAGAACTCCTCCCAGAGAGCCAGTGCGGCTTCAGAGCTAACAGGAGCACCACCGACATGGTATTTGTTCTCAGGCAGCTCCAAGAGAAATGCAGGGAACAGAACAAGGGTCTGTATGTGACTTTTGTCGACCTTACCAAAGCTTTCGATACCGTTAGCAGGAAAGGCCTGTGGCAAATCTTGGAACGTTTAGGATGTCCCCCAAGGTTCCTCAGCATGATCATCCAGCTACACGAAGACCAGCGAGGCCAAGTCAGACACTGCAACGACCTCTCGGAGCCCTTCCCAATAGGCACAGGTGTAAAGCAAGGCTGCGTTCTCGCGCCAACTCTCTTTACGATTTTCTTTAGCATGATGCTTCAAAGAGCCGCAGTAGATCTAGATGAGGACGATGGTGTCTACATCCGCTATCGCACCGATGGCAGCCTGTTCAACCTGAGGCGACTAAAGGCCCACTCCAAGACAATGGAAAAACTCATCCGAGAGCTACTGTTTGCTGATGATGCTGCACTCGTCTCCCACTCGGTATCAGCTCTGCAGCATATGACGTCCTGCTTTGCAGAGGCTGCCAAGCTATTCGGCCTAGAAGTTAGTCTGAAGAAGACAGAAGTTCTCCACCAGCCTGCACCCCAGGAAGTTTATCACCCTCCCTGCATCACTGTGGGTGAATCAGTTCTGAAGACAGTCCAGCAGTTCAGCTACCTAGGGTGCATCATCTCCTCAGATGCCAAGATCGACAAGGAGATTGACAACAGGCTGGCAAAGGCAAACCGTGCATTTGGCCGACTGCACAAAAGAGTGTGGAGCAACAAGCATCTGAAAAAAGGCACAAAGATCAATGTTTACAAAGCGGTTGTGATGACAACCCTCATCTATGGCTCCGAATCGTGGGTTTTATACCGTCATCACCTGCGACTCCTTGAGCGCTTTCATCAGCGCTGCCTTCGCACCATCCTCAACATCCACTGGAGTGACTTTGTGACCAACACTGAAGTCCTCAAGCGGGCAGAGGTTACCAGCATCGAGGCACTGCTGTTGAAGACGCAGCTGCGCTGGGCAGGGCATATTTCTAGGATGGAAAACCACCGCCTTCCCAAGATTGCCCTGTATGGCGAACTCTCCACCGGCCATCGAAATAGAGGGGCACCAAAGAAGAGGTACAAGGACTCCTTGAAGAAATCCCTTAGCACCTGTCACATCAACCATCACCAGTGGTCTGACCTAGCCTCAGATCGCAAAGCATGGAGGCACACCATCCACCAGGCTGTCTCTTCCTTTGAGAACACACGCATAGCTGGTCTTGAGGACAAAAGGAGATTGAGGAAGAATCGCACTGCTACAGCACCAACCCCAAATCAGACTTTTCCCTGCAGCCGCTGTGGCCGGACCTGCCTGTCCCACATTGGTCTTGTCAGCCACCAGCGAGCCTGCAGCAAACGTGGACTATTGCACCCTTCTTAAATCTTCGTTCGCGAAGCCAAGCCGAGAGAGAATGTGTGACACAGAGTGTTAGACTGGAGGGGCCACTGGCCTGATCCAACATGGCTTCTCTTATGTTCCTATGTGACACAGAGTGTTGGACTGGAGGGGCCACTGGCCTGATCCAACATGGCTTCTCTTATGTTCTTATGTGACTCAGAGTGTTGGACTGGATGGGCCATTGGCCTGATCCAACATGGCTTCTCTTATGTTCTTATGTGACACAGAGTGTTGGACTGGATGAGCCATTGGCCTGATCTAACATGGCTTCTCTTATGTGTGACACAGAGTGTTGGACTGGAGGGGCCACTGGCCTGATCCAACATGGCTTCTCTTATGTTCTTATGTGACTCAGAGTGTTGGACTGCAGGGGCCATTGTCCTGATCCAACAGGGCTTCTCTTATGTTCTTATGTGACACAGAGTGTTGGACAGGAGGGGCCATTGGACTGATCCAACAGGGCTTCTCTTATGTTCTTATGTGACTCAGAGTGTTGGACTGCAGGGGCCATTGTCCTGATCCAACAGGGCTTCTCTTATGTTCTTATGTGACACAGAGTGTTGGACTGGAGGGGCCACTGGCCTGATCCAACATGGCTTCTCTTATGTTCTTATGTGACACAGAGTGTTGGACTGGATGAGCCATTGGCCTGATCTAACATGGCTTCTCTTATGTGTGACACAGAGTGTTGGACTGGATGGGCCATTGGCCTGATCTAACATGGCTTCTCTTATGTTCTCTTAGGCAAAAAAACCCACACACATCTGGAGAGCTACCGGTGGCCACCCCTGCCTTATGGACATATGAAGCTGCCTTCTACTGAATCAGGCTCTTGGTCCATCAAAGGCAGTCTTGTCTACTCAGACTGGCAGCGGCTCCCAGGGTCCCAAGCCGAGGTTTTTCACACCTATTTTGCCTTATGCCTAACTGCCACTGATGAACTTCTGTTCCGTATAAGAACCCAGGGAAGCCATCTGCGATGCCAGATCTCCAGGACCACCCCCCCCACCTGGAAGTTGGCAACCACAACACGACGGTGGGGGGGGGGAGAGAGAGAGCTAGCGAACTACCCCCCTCCCTCCTTCCCTTTCCAGAAGCCTTCTGGGCGTTGCAAGCGCGCGCGCCCCCGGCCACCAGGCCTCTGGCTCGCCGCCGCTCCCCCGACCTCGCTCCAACCTCCCTTCCTGCGCTTTCCTTTCTTTGCAAAGGAGGGTCTGGATGGAGGAAACGAAAGAGAGACTCCGCCAGGCGGAGCCGCGCCCCCCCAGCCGCTGCTGGCCGCCTCGGATTCGAGGAGCGCTCCACGTGGGCGGCGGATCTCCCCCCCGCCCCTGGCCGGCCAAACCTCTCCAAGCAGCGGCCGCGCGTAAAGAGCCGGAGGCGTCGCCAAAGGAGGAGGAAGGACGCGCCCGCTGCGCTTTTGCAACCATGAAGGCGGCTTGGGCGGTTCTGTTGACGGCGCTCCTGGGCGGCCAGGGAGGTGAGGAGCGGGGGGGGGGGGGGGGAGAAAGAACGCTGCTTTCTTCTCGGTCCCCTTCCCCGGGGGCTGCTTCTCGCGTCCCGAGCAAAGCGCGGATGCCGGGGCCACCGGCGCGCACCTTCGCGTCTCCAAAAGCGCACGGCTCTTTTGTTGCGTCTGCGGCGCATCGTTGGCCGGGCGGCCGAGCCCCCCTCCCTCCACCCCTCTTGCAAGCAACTGGCAGGCCTGTAGCTACGGGGGGGGTGGGGGTGGGCCGTGCCCCTTGACTTACTGGCGAAGCCCCCTAACTCAGGGCCCCTGACCCACAGTCTTCCCTTCCTACTGCCTCTGCTGGTGGGCAGATTCGGAGAGGTTGGTCGGTCCTTCCTGTTCAGAGACGGGGGGCGGCGGGTGTAGGAAGAGATGGCCCTTTGGGAAGTAAGGAAGGTCCACCTGTGCCTTGTTGCTGCCCACGACAGTGTGGAAGAGGTCAGACAGACGGAGCAGCAGTGCCCAGAAAGAATTACGTTAATTAAAGCGCCCTTTGAGAAATTGGGGGAAAAAAAAAAATTGAAATCCTGGCAACTGGCCAGGGGGAGGGGGCTGCCGGGATGGGAGGGGACTCGCAGGGGGTAGGGAACGTTGGCTCGCCAGATGTTTTTTTTTGCCTACAACTCCCATCAGCCCCAGCCGTTGGCCATGCTGGCTGGGGCTGATGGGAGTTGTAGGCCAAAAACACATCTGGAGAGCCGACGTTCCCTACCCCTGTAGGCTGGAGCCGGGAAAGGTGGATGGAGGAGCACGTGGCAGACTGGGAGAGCCGCAGACGGTTCAGGGCAACGATGCAGATTGGGGAGGGGGGGGGGGCCCGGCGTCTGGAGAGCGGCAGGGCTGTTTTGCGGCGCCAGGGAACGCGTCCCCGCCCCTTCCCGGATTTTAGGCGAGCGGAGATCCAGCGGTGCTCTGCTGCGCCCTCCGAATTGGGAAGGAGGAAGAGGAGACCCAGGAGAGCGCGCGAGATGGGTTTGGTTTCCCCGCAGGCCTCTTGTGGTTTCATTCCTGGTTCTTTGTGGATGGAGCGGAGTAGGCCTCTTCAGCCTGCAGGTTCCACCCTGCTCTCCAAGGTTTTCCCAGCAGCTGGAGAGGTCTCTTTCTCCCCCTCCCCCCCCCTGCCACCACCTGAACTTTGTAAGGCAGGGGTGGCCAGTGGTAGCTCTCCAGATGTTGTTTTGCCTGCAACTCCCGTCAGCCCCAGCCAGCACGGCCGATGGCTGGGCTGATGGGAGTTGTAGGCAAAACAACATCTGGAGAGCCTACCACTGGCCAGCCCTGTTGGAGGGGCTAGGAGGGTCAGGGCCAGTGTTCCCCTCTAAGCTGCAGAGGTTTTGTGAGCAAGAATTCTGCTTTGCGAGCTGCTGGCGTTCAAGTCGGACAAAGCAGGAGTCTGGCGTCACCTTTAAGACCAACCAAGTCTTCATTGAGGACGTAAGCTTTCGTGTGCGCTCTAAGCACACTTCTTCAGTCGAGGGAAAGCTCACATAAAACTTGGTTGGCCTTAAAGGTGCGGCTGGGCTCCTGCTTTGTAAAGCTGCTTCGGACCGGCACGGATGCCCTCTTGGATCGATCTACGTGGCATTCAAGTTGTGAGCTACTGCATACAGGAGTGTCCTCTAGGGCAGGGGTGGTGAACAGTAGCTCTCCAGATCTGGGGGTGTTTTTTTTGCCTACCACTCCCATCAGCCCCAGCATGGCTGGGGCTGATGGGAGTTGTAGGCAAAAAAACATCTGGAGAGCTACCGTTGACCACCCCTGCTCTGGGGTCATCCTTCCTGAGCGAAGATGAAAATGTGTGAGCTGGAAGCTAAAAATCTGTGTGGTCGGGACTCCCAGCTTCCCTTCCCGGATCTGAGACTTTGCCCCTCTGTCTCCCACTTCCCCAGTGCCTGGTCATCCTAGGGACCCTTTCCTGTCTTGCTCGCCTCTGGACGAATAGCCACTTACCAGGTGCCTGCCTCCTCCCCGGCACTGTGTTCAGGACAATGGAGGTCTTTTTGGTGCAGAGAACCACTCCCAGAAGCCAAAGTTATGAATCAGGGTGGCCGAACTGTGGCTCAAGAGCTACAAGTGGCTCTTTCACGCGTTTTGTGTGGCTCTCAAACCCTCACTGCCCCATCGACTGGCTTGGAGAAGGCGTTTGTCCCTTAAAATCACTTCTCCAAGCCAACTGGCAGCATGGAGAATGCATTTAAAGTTAAAGTTGCTTTCTGTTCATCTCTCTCGCTCTCTTCCCAAAATCAATTTTAAATATGCTTTATTTTCACCTCCCCCTCCCCTCCCTTCCTTCTCTGTCATATGAACATGAACATATGAAGCTGCCTTATACTGAATCGGACACTTGGTCCATCAAAGTCAGTATTGTCTTCTCAGACTGGCAGCGGCTCTCCAGGGTTTCAAGTTGAGGTTTTTCACACCTGTTTGCCTGGACCCTTTTTTTGGAGATGCCAGGGATTAAGAACATAAGAACATAAGAGAAGCCATGTTAGATCAGGCCAATGGCCCATCCAGTCCAACATTCTGTGTCACACAGCGGCCAAATATATATATATATATATATATATATATATATATATATATATATATATATATATATATATACACACACACACTATTGCACCCTTCTTAAATCTTCGTTCGCGAAGCCAAGCCGAGGGAGAGACACACACACACACACACACACACACTGTGGCTAATAGCCACTGATGGACCTCTGCTCCATATTTTTATCTAACCCCTTCTTGAAGGTGGCTATGCTTGCGGACGCCACCACCTCCTGTGGCAGTGAATTCCACATGTTAATCACCCTTTGGGTGAAAAAGTACTTCCTTTTATCCGTTTTAACCTGTCTGCTCAGCAATTTCATCGAATGCCCACGAGTTCTTGTATTGTGAGAAAGGGAGAAAAGTACTTCTTTCTCTACTTTCTCCATCCCATGCATTATCTTGTAAACTTCTATCATGTCACCCCTCAGTCGACGTTTCTCCAAGCTAAAGAGCCCTAAGCGTTTCAACCTTTCTTCATAGGGAAGGTGTTCCAGCCCTTTAATCATTTTAGTTGCCCTTTTCTGAACTTTCTCCAATGCTATAATATCCTTTTTGAGGTGCGGCGACCAGAACTGCACACAGTACTCCAAATGAGACCGCACCATCGATTTATACAGAGGCATTATGATACTGGCTGATTTGTTTTCAATTCCCTTCCTAATAATTCCCAGCATGGCGTTGGCCTTTTTTATTGCAAACGCACACTGTCTTGACATTTTCAGTGAATTATCTACCATGACCCCAAGATCTCTCTCTTGGTCTGTCTCTGCCAGTTCACACTCCATCAACTTGTATTTGTAGCTGGGATTCTTGGCCCCAATATGCATTACTTTGCACTTGGCCACATTGAACCGCATCTGCCACGTTGACGCCCACTCACCCAGCCTCAACAGATCCCTTTGGAGTTCCTCACAATCCTCTCTGGTTCTCACCACCCTGAACAATTTAGTGTCATCTGCAAATTTGGCCACTTCACTGCTCACTCCCAACTCTAAATCATTTATGAACAAGTTAAAGAGCATGGGACCCAGTACCGAGCCCTGCGGCACCCCACTGCTTACCGTCCTCCACTGCGAAGACTGCCCATTTATACTCACTCTCTGCTTCCTATTACTCAGCCAGTTTTTGATCCACAAGAGGACCTGTCCTTTTACTCCATGACTCTCAAGCTTTCTAAGGAGCCTTTGATGAGGAACTTTATCAAAAGCTTTCTGGAAGTCAAGGTAAACAACATCTATCGGGTCTCCTTTGTCCACATGTTTGTTCACCCCCTCAAAGAAATGTAACAGGTTAGTGAGGCAAGATCTTCCCTTGCAGAACCCATGCTGAGTCTTCCTCAATAACCCGTGTTCATCAATGTGCCTACTCATTCTGTCCTTGATAATGGTTTCTACCAACTTTCCCGGTATTGAAGTCAGACTGACTGGCCTGTAATTTCCCGGATCTCCTCTGGAACCCTTTTTAAAGATGGGGGTGACATTTGCTACCTTCCAGTCCTCAGGAACGGAGGCAGATTTCAATGAAAGATTACAGATTTTTGTTAGAAGATCCACAAGTTCAACTTTGAGTTCTTTCAGAACTCTCGGATGTATGCCATCCGGACCCGGTGACTTATTAGTTTTTAATTTGTCTATCAGTTGTAGGACCTCCTCTTTTGTCACCTCAATCTGACTCAGGTCTTTCAACACCCCTTCCAATATTAGTGGTTCTGGGGCGGGCAAACACTTCTCATCTTCCACGGTGAAGACGGAGGCAAAAAATGCATTCAGCTTCTCAGCCATTTCCCCATCCTCCTTCAGTAATCCTTTTACCCCATGGTCATCCAAGGGCCCCACTGCTTCCCTGGCTGGTTTCCTACTTCTAATATATTTGAAGAAATTTTTATTGTTGGTCTTTATGTTTTTTGCAATATGCTCCTCATAGTCCCTTTTTGCCTGCCTGATCACAGTCTTGCATTTGATTTGCCACTGCCTGTGTTCCCTTTTATTAATCTCACTTGGACTGGTTTTCCACCGCTTAAAGGAGTCCTTCTTACCTTTTACAGCTTCCATTACTTTGTTTGTTAACCATGCTGGCCTCTTCTTATACCTGTTTGTGCCTTTCCTAACTTGTGGTATGTATTTTATCTGAGCTTCTAGGATTATAGTTTTAAATAGTCTCCAAGCTTCCCCAAGGGTTTTGACCGTATTTACCTTTCCTTTCAGTTTCCTCCTCACATGCCTCCTCATCTCAGAGAATTTACCCCTTTTAAAGTTAAATGTGGTTGTGGCGGTCTTTTTGGGCAACTCCCTATTTATACAAATGGTGAAATCAATAACATTATGGTCACTGTTCCCAAGCAGCGCAATCACTTTTACGTCTCTCACCAAGTCTTGGGCATTACTTAGGACCAGATCCAGGATCGCCCCACCCCTGGTAGGTTCTGAGACCATCTGCTCCATAGCACAGTCATTGAGAGCATCAAGAAACTCAATCTCTTTCTCTCGACCAGAACACATATTGACCCAATCAATCTGCGGGTAGTTAAAATCACCTATTACGACACAGTTTTTATGTTTAGCCGCTATCTTTAATCCCTCCATCATATTATAATCGTCCTCTCTCTTTTGATTTGGTGGGCGATAACAAACTCCCATAGTTAAATTTCCTTTTGGGCCCTCTATTTCAACCCAAAGCATTTCTAAAAGGGAATCTAATTCTCTGACCTCAGTCTTACTGGACCGTATATCCTCTCTGACATACAGAGCCACCCCACCTCCAACCCTTCCCTCCCTATCCTTCCGATATAACTTATATCCAGGAATCACCGTGTCCCACTGATTCTCCTCATTCCACCAAGTTTCTGAAATTCCCACAATGTCTATGTTTTCTCCCAACACTAAACATTCCAATTCACCAATTTTACTTCGGACACTTCTAGCATTTGCATACAAACATTTATAATTTCCCAAGCAAGCTAGGCCCGCCACCTCTCTCCTGCCGCCTCGAGACTCTAGCAGACAGTCCATACTGTTTGTCACCATCACAGTGGACAACTCTGATCCGTTACTCGGTAGAAAAATAGAAGCCAACCCTTCATCTCTTTGAGACGAGTCCTCCCGAACCAGAGACATTCCATCTCCTGTCGGCTTTCCCCCAAGATTTAGTTTAAAAACTGCTCTGCCACCTTTTTGATTTTAAGCGCCAGCAGCCTGGTTCCATCCGGAGACAAGTGGAGACCGTCTCTTTTGTACAGCTCCGGCTTGTTCCAGAAAGCATCCCAGTGCCTAACAAACTTAAACCCTTCCTCCTTACACCATCGTCTCATCCACACATTGAGACTTCTAATTTGCGCCTGTCTCTCCTGCCCTGCACGTGGAACAGGTAGCACTTCCGAGAAGGCCACCTTGGAGGTCCTGGCCTTAAGTCTCCCGCCTAGCAGCCTAAATTTCTCCTCCAGGACCTCACGACTGCATTTCCCCACATCGTTGGTGCCAACATGCACCATGACCACAGGCTCCTCCCCAGCACTGTCTATCAGCCTATCTACTACACGCGTAATGTCCGCTACCTTCGCACCAGGCAGGCAAGTCACCATACGGTCAATACGCGGTTTCGCCACCCAGCTGTCTACTTGCCTAAGGATCGAATCACCAACTACCAAGACCCCCCCTCTCCCCCTGCCCAGGGATGGTTCCTTGGCGTGAAAGGATACCCGCTCACCAACCGAAGAAGAGGTCCCTTCTGAGGGCGCATTCCCCTTATCCTCAGCAAGGTGCCCTGTTCCCTCTAGACCCTCACGCTCTCTGGCAGCAACGGGGCTGCCACATTCAGAGTGGGGCTCATCTAATACGCCCCCAAGAGTCTTCCCCAATTGCCTAACTGACCGTCTCTGCTTCTCCAGGGCAGTCACCTCGGCCTCAAGGGTACGAACTCGTTCCCTGAGGACCAGGAGCTCCTTGCATCGAGCACACACCCAAGACTTCTGTCCTGTGGGCAGATAGTCATACATGTGACACTCAGTGCAAAACACTGGAAAGCCCCCACCCCCCTGCTGGCATTCTACCTTCATGATATATATATATTAAATATACAGTCCTCTTTAAATGCTGTTGTTTACGTGGCTCCCCTTCTGGAAGGTCAACTTACCTTATTGGGAGAACAAGGAAATCAGGGATCTGGGTTCCTGGTCCTTAGGAAGCCCCCAGGCAAAGAGCCACAGGCCAAGAGCCCTTTAGCTCTCGCCCTTCGGCTCGCGCCTTTGGCAAGGCGCAGCTTAAAATGCAAAGAGGGTGGAGCAGACCACTCCTAAGCAATCATCAACAATTACTCTCAATCAATCAATCAATCAATCAATCACTTTCACCTTTAGCCCACTCACCCAAACGTACAGCAGTTCCCCAGCTATCACAACTCAGCCTTTTCAGCAGTCACCCAAGCCTCAGAATGAAGTCTTTCAAAACGCAGAAATTCTTAGCAACTTCTCCAGCTGTCTCAGCTTATCAGAGCTGCTCTGCTCTGTTCTGTTCCTCTCAGGCCTCTCTGAGATGAGATTGAACCTGGGACCTTCTGCTTCCCAAGCAGATGCTCTACCACTGAGCCACCGTCCCTCCCCATTCATGTTCATGTCTTAACAGCTCTCAGCCCTCTATTGTTCATTGTATGTGGCTCTTACGTTACGCAAGTTTGATGCACCCCTGTTAGAAAGTATTGATTGAAAAGGAAACATTCACGAGCGTACTTTTAGCACAGCCCCAGACTGAGCAAGGGAATCGAAAAGAAATGGGCAAAACGCGATTCCTCTCTCCCCTCCCCCATGCATACCGTATCACATCTTAAAATATAGGACAGGCTCCTTTACATGCCTTTACCATGAATTTTCCTCCAGGTATCCAGGACAGATCTATATGCCTAGGAGATGCTCAGCCACTCCCCATTCTTGGTGCATCAAAGTCAGTATTGCCTACTCAGACTGGCAGCTGCAGGCCTACTCCAGGCCTCAGGTGGAGGTCTTTCACATCGCCTCCTGCCTGGTAGTTTCTAACTGGAGATGCTGGGGATCGTAGCTGGGATCTTCTGCATGCCAAGCAGATGTTCCACCACTGAGCCACGGCCTCCTCCAGACCTCAGTTAAGAGTTTTGCCTGCTCTGATGGACCCCCCCCACCAAAGAAGAGCTTCCCTCTTGCTCCCATGAGTTTTATCACCCCTCTGTTCCCCGCCTGCAGGCCATGTCAGATAACTTTTCCTGAAGACTCCATCATTTCTTTCAAGTCTCTCCAAATCTCTGTTCCCTGCTTGATGGGGAGGGGGGAGCTTGACCATCCCATTGTCTAGACCAGAGGTGGCCAAACCGTGGCTCGGGAGCCACATGTGGCTCTTTCACACATATTGTGTGTCTCTTGAAGCCCCCACCCTATCAGCTGACCTGGAAAAGGCATTTCTCTCTTTAAATCACTTCTGCAAGCCAAGCCAGCTGTTAGCTTGGAGAATGCATTTAAAGTTAAAGTTGCTTTCTTTCCGCCTCTCCCTCCTTCCGCATCTATTTGCCTTCCTTCTTGCAGCTCTCAGACATCTGATATTTGTGTCTTGTGACTCTCAAACATCGGATGTTTATTCTATGTGGCTCTTACGTTAAGCAAGTTTGGCCACCCCCGGCCTAGTCCTATTAGTGTTTGTATGAAAGTAGAAGACAATGAAGATAATGGACTTATACCCCATCCTTCACTCCGAATCTCAGAGCGGCTCACAGTCTCCTTTATCTTCCTCCCCCACAACAGACACCCTGTGAGGTGGGTGGGGCTGAGAGAGCTCTCCCAGAAGTTGCCGTTTCAAGGACAACTCTTCCGAGAAACCCTGGCTTTCCACCGTTATGGTGACTCACATACAACTGCTTCTCTGGCAAGGATAAACACTTGCTTCTTTTGCACGTCTCTAACAATATGCGGCAACAATCTGTCATATGTTGCTTCCAGGGGTGGAATTCTAGCAGGATCTCCTTTGCATGTTAGGCCACACACCCCTGATGTAGCCAACCCTTCGAGAGTTTACAAACAGGAGCCTACATCAGGGGTGTGTGGCCTAATATGCAAAGAAGCTCCTGCTAGAATTCTGGTTGTTTCCCTCATTTTTTTTAGAAAAATGAAAATCCACTCCATGGCCTAGCACTGGAGGTGAAACGACTTTACCTTCCCCCCTCATTGAGTTGCTGCTCAGTATGTCCTTTGGAGCGCCTTCACACTGCGAAAAGGCTGAGGATTCTGGGACTTTACAGGTTAGCAAAGAGATGACTAAGGGGCGGACGAGGTAGAGGTTTTTAAAATGAGGCATGTGGTGGAGATAGTTTACCGAGGGAACTTTTTCTCCCTCCCCCAAAAGACGAGAACTCGAGGGCATCCAATGAAGCTGCCTGGAGAAATGTTGACTGAGGGATGACATGATCGAGGTTTACAAGATTATCCATGGGATAGAGAAGGTAGAGAAAGAAGTCCTTTTCTCCCTTTCTCACAATACAAGAACTTGTGGACGCTCAATGAAATTGCTGAGCAGTCGGGTTAAAACGGATAAAAGGAAGTACTTCTTCACCCAAAGGGTGATGAACACGTGGAATTCACTGCCACAGGAGGTGGTAGCGGCTGCAAGCATAGACAGCTTCAAGAGGGGATTGGATAAAAATTTGGAGCAGAGGTCCATCAGTGGCTATTAGCCACAGGGTATTGTTGGAACTCTGTCTGGGGCAGTGATGCTCTGGATTCTTGGTGCTTGGGGGGGGGGGCAACAGTGTGAGAATTTCTAGCACCTGGTTATTTTGGCCACTGTGTGACCCAGAGTGTTGGACTGGAGGGGCCATTGGCCTGATCCAGCATGGCTTCTCTTATGTTCTTATGTGACACAGAGTGTTGGACCGGATGGGCCATTGGCTTGATCCATCATGGCTTCTCTTATGTTCTTATGTGACAGAGAGTGTTGGACTGGAGGGGCCACTGGCCTAATCCTACATGGCTTCTCTTATGTTCTTATGTGTGACCCAGAGTGTTGGACTGGAGGGGCCACTGGCCTGATCCAACATGGCTTCTCTTATGTTCTTATGTGTGACAGAGTGTTGGACTGGATGGACCATTGGCCTGATCCAATAGGGCTTCTCTTATGTGACACAGAGTGTTGGACTGGAGGGGCCACTGGCCTGATCCAACATGGCTTATGTTCTTATGTGACAGAGAGTGTTGGACTGGAGGGGCCACTGGCCTAATCCTACATGGCTTCTCTTATGTTCTTATATGTGACAGAGTGTTGGACTGGATGGACCATTGGCCTGATCCAATAGGGCTTCTCTTATGTGACACAGAGTGTTGGACTGGAGGGGCCACTGGCCTGATCCAACATGGCTTCTCTAATGTTCTTATGTGACACAGAGTGTTGGACTGGAGGGGCCACTGGCCTGATCCAACATGGCTTATGTTCTTATGTGACAGAGAGTGTTGGACTGGAGGGGCCACTGGCCTAATCCTACATGGCTTCTCTTATGTTCTTATGTGTGACCCAGAGTGTTGGACTGGAGGGGCCACTGGCCTGATCCAACATGGCTTCTCTTATGTTCTTATGTGTGACAGAGTGTTGGACTGGATGGACCATTGGCCTGATCCAATAGAGCTTCTCTTATGTGGCACAGAGTGTTGGACAGAGTGTTGGACTGGCCTGATCCAACATGGCTTCTCTAATGTTCTTATGTGACACAGAGTGCTGAACTGGATGGGCCACTGGCCTGATCCAACATGGCTTCTCTTAGGTTCTTATGTGTGACCCAGAGTGTTGGACTGGAGGGGCCACTGGCCTGATCCAACATGGCTTCTCTTATGTTCTTATGTGTGACAGAGTGTTGGACTGGATGGACCATTGGCCTGATCCAATAGGGCTTCTCTAATGTTCTTATGTGACACAGAGTGCTGAACTGGATGGGCCACTGGCCTGATCCAACATGGCCTCTCTTTTTGTTCTTATGGGCAGGAGGTTCAGGATGGACAAAAGGAAATGCTACTTTACTCAGAGAGATCAAACGTGGCATTCGCTGCCAGATGGCCACGGGAATTAACAGGTCCAAAAGGGGATTAGACAGATTCATGGAGGATAAATCTATTAATAGCTACTACCTGTGGTGAGTAAAAGGGACCTCCACATTCAGAGACACTAATCCTCCAAATCCCAGAGCCAGGAGGCAGCATCTGGAAAGGCCTCGACCTTTGTGCCCTGTTGTTGGCTGTCCAGAGGAACTGGTTGGCCAGCATGAGACAGGATGCTGGACTAGATGGACTTTTGGTCTGACCCAGCAGGGCTCTTCTGATGTTTTCCTCAGGGAAGGCCTTAACCTCTATGCTCTGTTGTTGGCTGTCCAGAGGAACTGGCTGGCCCCTGTGTGAGACAGGAGGCTGGACTAGTTGGATCCTCACTGGTCTGATCCAGCAGGGCTCTTCTGGTGTTCTTCTCAGAGGAAGGCCTTAACCTCTCTGCCCTGTTGTTGGCCCTCCAGAGGAACTGGTTGGCCGCTGTGTGAGACAGGATGCCGGGCTGGATGGACCCCTGGGCTGATCCAGCAAGGCTCTTTTGTTCTTATCCCTCCCAAAGATGCTTTCATTCCCATGGGACACATAGTTGGGATGTAGGAGGCTTTGGGTTTACAAGATGCTGGGAACCACAGAAAGACACTACCAGGCAGAAATGACATAATTAAGTTAGAAGAACCAGAGATCTGGCTCTCTGCAAGGCAGTTTTCTGTGGTCAGAGTCCGCTGATGCTTTTTGATTTTTTTTGTTAATGTTGGGGGAGTTAATAAGTTTGGCCATTCCATGTAGTTTGAGACAAGTCACATGAGTGGACTTGGAGGCCTCTGGCTCAGTGGTGGAACACTTGCTTGGCATGCAGAAGGTCCCAGGTTTGATCCCCAGCATCACTAATTAAAAGGACCAGGCAGGAGGTGATGGAAAAGGCCTCAGCCTGAGAACCTGGAGACCTATGGAGATGGACCATGGCTCAATGTTAGAGCGACTGCTTGGCATGCAGAAGGTCCCAGGTTCAATCCCCAGCATCTCCAGTTAAAAGGACCAGGCAGGAGGTGATGTGAAAGACCTCTGCCTCAGACCCTGGAGGACCTATGGAGATGGACCATGGCTCAATGTTAGAGCAACTGGTTGGCACGCAGGTCCCCAGCATCTCCAGTATAAGAGCACCAGGCGGCAGGTGATGGGAAAGACCTTTGTCTGTCTGAGCCGCTGCCAGTCCAAGTAGGCAATATTGACCTTGATGGACCAAGGATGGGGAGGGGCCATTGCTCAGTGGCAGAGCATCTGCTTGGCATGTAGAAGGCCCCAGATTCAATCCCCAGCATCTCCAGTTAAAAAAGGACCAGGTAGGCAATAATGGGAAAAGCCTCAGCTGAGACCCTGGAGAGCTGCTGCCAGTCTGAGTAGACAATACTGTCTTTGATGGACCAAGAGCCTGATTCAGTAGAAGGCAGTGTTCCTCTCCAGTAACTTGGTGGGTTTAGCTGGTGGTGACGGGTGGAGAATATTTGACAGGTTGTGGCTTGAATAGTGCATGTGTGTGGTTGACCTCTACATCACAACCGCACAGTGCTGGGTGGCTTGCAGTGACCGAATAACAAGTGTGAGTCAGTTGTTTAATAATAAGTGTGGGCCTGTTATTGAGATCCAGTTTGGTGTGGTGGTGAAATGTGCGGACTCTTATCTGGGAGAAACCGGGTTTGATTTCCCGCTCCCCCACTTGCACCTTCTGGAGTGACTTTGGGTCAGTCATAGCTCTCACAGAGCTGCTCTCTCAGCCCCACCTACCTCGGGCGTCTGTTGGGAGAAGAAGAGAAAGGAGATTTGTAAGCCACTCTGAGACGCCTTTGGAGTTATGCCCTGCCCTTTGTTGCACACACTGTCAGTTCCAAAAGTTGAGTCCCCAGCCCAATTTAAGAGACTCAACAGCCAGAGGTCCAAGTGGGTAGATCCAGAGATTCCTTTATTGCCACCAGTGACAAGAGGAAAAGCAACTCTCTCTCTCTCTCTCTGTACCAACATCCTCCATTTTTCCTCAGGTCTCCTTTACAAAACGTAGCATATTTATACAATTTTGGTAACAAAACAGGTCTAGTTGATTGGTTACAAAGTTCTCGTTTTGGGCATTTTAGCTCCGCTTATTGGCTTAAAGAAACCTGTCTCCTTCAGGATGAGGTAATTCCCTGGGGATTTCTTTGATCTGTATTCCCAGTCTCCTGGTTTCCTGGCATCCAGCATCTGGACGGAACTCTGTGGTTAGGTGTTTCTCTAAGAATGTTCAGATGGCCAAGGGTTGTTGCACAGGTTCTTTGTTTCAGATTTTGCTACCTGACTCTGGAGGTCCCGTCCAACTCTATGATTCTATGAATTTTGTCTTGGTTCCAGAGGATGTGTCAGTAAGTGGAATCTCTACTGCGTGGGGTATTCTGCCCTCCAAGCCAGGCTTTTCCCTGGTGGTAGGAGAATTGTTTAGTTTCTCCTAGAGGACGTTTGCAGAACATACTCTGATAACGGATTCTTGCTAGAGAAAAGGACTTTGTGATATATATATGCCTTCTTTCTTTGTTCTCAAAGACCACTATGAGCCTGTGTCATGTATATTAAGGCAGGTTAGTGCAAATATGTTCTATGATCAGGATTAGTGCAAATCTATCTGGCACTCTGTGCATGTTCTAGTGCAAATCTGAATCTACATTCTACAGCTTCACTAGCCAATCACCTCCTTCTCTTCTCCCTCTTCTTCTTCCTCCTCTTCCTTCTTCCTTTTATTCGTTTACGGATGCCATTTGTGGGCAACCTTTCTTGCCGAGAGTCCAGCAGATTACTCATGTGCAAATTCATGCAATTGATCAGAGGAGGCATTAGTAAACAACGTAATTGGACTAGAATGATAGGTGTTGGAAATAAAACATGAGGCATGCGTTAAAACAATGTGGAGAATGAGATTACGTAAGTGCGCAAAACAAAGGAAGGAGGCTAATTACATAGAAGAAGAAGACTGGGTTGTACACCCCACCCTTCACTCAGAGTCTCAGAGTGGCTCACAATTGCCTGGCCTTCTTCTCCCCACAACAGACACTCTGTGAGGTTACCGGGGCTGTGAGAGCTCGGAGAGAACTGTGACTAACTCAAGGTCACCCAGCTGGCTGCATGTGGAGGCGTGGGGAATCAAACCTGGTTCTCCCAGATTAGAGTCTGCCGGGCTTAACCGCTACACCAAACTGGCTCTCTTGAGCAATGTTTTTGAGCCCGTAGGCACCTTACACATAACGATCACGGGAACTCTTCAGCATTTGAGGTGGAAGTTCTGTTTAACAGGATGCTGTTTAAAACAAACAGGGAAACCTCGGGGGGGGGGGGGGATTGCGCTGCCAATTAGGTTTTCAGCGGCCAATTGGGAGCACTCTGGCTACAAATGATCCCTCCTACTTTATAAAAAATACTTCATAGGCACCAGGGAGTGCCCTTGTTCCATTATAACGGGTGGTCGAACTGTGGCTTGGGAGCACATATGAAACATATGAAGCTGCCTTATGCTGAATCAGACCTTTGGTCCATCAAAGTCAGTATTGTCTTCTCAGACTGGCAGCGGCTCTCCAGGGTCTCAAGCTGAGGCTTTTCACACCTATTTGCCTGGACCCTTTTTTGGAGATGCCGGGGATTGAACCCCTGGGACCTTCTGCTTCCCAAGCAGATGCTCTACCACTGAGCCACCGTTCCTCCATGTGGCTCTTTCACACATATTGTGTGGCTGTTGAAGCCCTCACCACCCTGTCGGCAAGTCTGGACAAAGCATTTATCTCTAAATTAGTTTGCCAAGCCAGCCAGCAGCTTGGAGAATGCTTTTAAAGTTAAAGTTACTTTCTTTCCACCTCTCCCTCCCCAATCTGTTTTCCTTCCTTGCTTCCTTCCTTCCTCAAACATCTGATGTTCATGTCCTGCAGCTCTCAGAAATCTGACATTTATTCTGTGTGGCTCTTAAATGAAACAAGTTTGGCCACCCCTGCATTGTAATATAGCCCAATTTCCTTTACTAAAATGCTCTCTGGAACAATTCTGTTTGACTTAGTTTGTAGAATGACATAAGCTGGGGAGTTTTCCTATCCACCTTGAGGAGGCCATTCCACAAGGTGGGGGCCACACCAGAGAAGACCACACGTATGGACATTTGTAGATCTTACTCATTTTGGGACCAGCATCTTTAGAAGACTCTGCTCCAGTACGCGAAGCTGTCACAGCAGAGCAAAGGGTGGTCTCCCACCCAATACAGTTCGGCAGCCAGGAAGCTCCAAGAGCATGCCAAGCTTTGTATGTGATAGATAGCCCTTGAATTCAACCCAGTAACTTGAGGAAGAAGCCAAATGAGGGAATTCGGGATTGGATAAGCATACGGAGCAGAGGTCCATCACTGGCTCAGCTTATTGTTGGAACTCTGTGTGGGGCAGTGATGCTCTGTATTCTTGGTGCTTGGGAGGGGCACAGTGGGAGGGCTTCTAGTGTCCTGGCCCCACTGATGAACCTCCTGATGGCGCCTGGATTTTTTGGCCACTGTGTGACACAGAGTGTTGGACAGGATGGGCCATTGCCCTGATCCAACATGGCTTCTCCAAGGTTCTTCTGTGTGTCACAGACTGTTGAACTGGATGGGCCACTGGCCTGATCCAACATGGCTTCTCTTATGTTCTTCTGTGTGACACAGGGTGTTGGACTGGATGGGCCATTGGCCTGATCCAACATGGCTTCTCTTAGGTTCTTATGGGTGACACAGAGTGTTGGATTGGAGGGGCCATTGGCCTGATCCAGCATGGCTTCTCTTATGTTCTAATGTGACACAGAGTGTTGGACTGGAGGGGCCATTGGCCTGATCCAACAGGGCTTCTCTTATGTTCTTATGTGACACAGAGTGTTGGACTGGAGGGGCCACTGGCCTGATCCAGCATGGCTTCTCTTATGTTCTTACGTGACACAGAGTGTTGGACTGGAGGGGCCACTGGCCTGATCCAACATGGCTTCTCTTATGTTCTTACGTGACACAGGGCCTTTTCACACTTACCGGTGGAAACCGGAAGGGAGTCGGTATTGTGCCGCTTGCAGTAATCCGAGACAGCGATGGGAGTTTTCATACACATGTTTTTTTCCCTGGTAGGGTTCCGTGATTGAAGCGTGATTGAAGCGAGCCATTTCACACTGTTCCGCTCTTATCTCGCTTCCACCAGCGCCAGCCGGTTTCACGCCGTTTTTCGCCCGCCGGCGCGCGCAATCTCCGGCTTTTTTTTTTTTTTGGAACGTCAGTTTAGATCGATATAGCGATATATCGCTATATCGACCTATCAAAACAGCACCACCATAGGGATCTCAACGGAGCCTAGCCATCCCTATGGTGGTGCTGTTTTGACAGGTCGATATAGCGATATATCGCTATATCGATCTAAACTGACGTTCCCCCCCCAAAAAAAGCCGGAGATCGCGCGCCGGCGGGCGAAAAATGGCGTGAAAACTGCTCCCGGGTTAGATACTGGACATTTCACACAGCACCCCATAGCGATTTCAACCCGGGAGGAGGGGTTGAAAAGTGGAAGAAGCTGCTCTTTGTTTGTGATGACTCAGGCACGCCTCACTACCGGGACAGCCGCGGGAGTGTGTGAAAAGGTGAGAGTATTCCGGTAGCAGCCAGTTACTGAATCGGGTCTGTCTGAAATGCCAGCAGAAACCCATTACTGTTCAGTAACTGGCCAGCTGCTATACCGGAATACTTAGGCTGTGTGAAAAAGCTCACAGAGTGTTGGACTGGAGGGGCCACTGGCCTAATCCAACAGGGCTTCTCTTATGTTCTTATGACTGAAGGTTGGATGGTGTCATGCAGACTCTGTTTAGCACCTGTTAATAACCAAACTGTCCGTGGGACATCAGGTCATTGCTAAGAAAGGTCAGCCAGCAGGTTCGTCAGTTGCATTTCTGCACATCTTGGCTTTCGCATACTGAGGAAGACTTCTGTTTGTTGAAGCTGGCTGTGGGGGAGAGATGAAGTTGCGGCTTTCACATCTGCAAGTCTCAGACCGGGCTTGCAAAGGTTGTTTGTTCCACTGTGAGCACAACCGGGGGATATTTCCCTTCTGAAGAAAAGAAAGTAAAAAGCACTGATCACTGGATTTGTTTTCTTGGCGTAACAAAGCATACTGCAGGCTAACCCAGTCTTGACAGATCTCAGAAGCTAAGGTGGGTTGACCTAGCTCATGGGTGGCAAAACTGAGGCTCGGGAGCCACATGTGGCTCTTTCACATATATTGTGTGGCTCTTAGAGCCCTTACCGTCCCACTAGCCAGCTTGGAGAAGGCATTTCTCTCTTTAAATCCCTTCTGAGATTTAAGAGAGAGACGGCTTGGTGCGTGGACTCTTACCTGGGAGAACCAGGTTTGATTCCCCACTCTTCCTCCACTTGCAGCTGCTGGAATGGCCTTGGGTCAGCCATAGCTCTGGTAGGAGTTGTCCTTGAAAGGGCAGCTGCTGGGAGAGCCCTCTCAGCCCCACCCACCTCACAGGGTGTCTGTTGTGGGTGAAGGAGATAAAGGAGATTGTGAGCCGCTCTGAGACTCTTGATTCAGAGAGAATGGCGGGGTATAAATCTGCAGTCGTCTTCTTTGCCAAGCCAAACCAGCCAACAGGTTGGAGAATGCATTTACAGTTGCCTTCTTTCCACCTCTCCTTCCCTCCTCTTATCTATTTTCCTTCCTTCTGTCCGTCTTGTGGCTCTCAAACATCCGACGCTCATATCTTTTGGCTCTCAAAAATCTGATATTTATCCTATGTGGATTTATGTTAAGCAAGTTTGGCTACCCCTGTCCCAGCTAGTATTTGGGTAGGAGACCTCCAAGGAGTACCAGAGTCGTGACGCAGTGGCTAACCACCTCTGTTAGTATCTTGCCTGGATCTGAATGGCTCAGGTTAGCCCAGTCTTGGAAGCTAAGTAGGGTCGGTCGTGGTTAGTGCCTGGATGGGAGGCCAGAGGCAGACAGACATCAAACTCCGTCTGAACATTTCCTGCCTTGGCCTGATGGCCCAAGCTGGCCTGATTTCATTAGATCTCAGAAGCTAAGCAGAGTGTGGGAGTGGACTTTGAAAGTTATGCAAAGTTGCAGTGAAATGGACAAGCTTACAAGAATCTTAAAAGAACAAGATTTAGAGAAGTTTAAAACTGAGTGGGGAACGTTTCCGAAGCATATTGAAAAACAATGGAGCGTTAAAGGACATTCGGCGATCTTTGACAATGGCTAATCTCTAAAGAAACTTTATATGGATTGCAGTAAAAAAATGAGATGATGGGATTATATCTTTTTCGTAGCTTTGTGAATGACTAAAAAGGACTGCCGTGAAGATGGATTACGATTATAACCGATGTTTTTTTTTCTTTTTGAAGTTTTTTTTTATTTATGAAGAAAGATTATTTAATAGATTGAGTTTATTACCTTTTAAACAAATTAAATAAAATAGCAATAGGGAATGGTTTGCTAAAGGGGTTGGCGCCGCTGGGAGTTACCAAAAGAGGGAGGGGTGGAGAAAATGTAATGTATGTGTATTGACTCTTAACAACAAATGATAATACGCTATTATAATATATTACATTATCATAAATTTGTTTTAAACAAAAAAAAGCTAAGCAGGGTGTGGGAGGAGACTTTGAAAGTTATGCATTGGAGTGAAATGGACAAGCTTACAAGAATCTTAAAAGAACAAGACTTAGAGAAGTTTAAAAATGAGTGGGGAAAGTTTCAAAAGTATATTGAAAAACAATGGAGCGTTAAAGGACATTCGGCGATCTTTGACAATGGTTAATCTTTAAAGAACATATGAACATATGAAGCTGCCTTCTACTGAATCAGACCCTCGGTCCATCAAAGTCAGAATTGTCTTCTCAGACTGGCAGCGGCTCTCCAGGGTCTCAGGTTACAGTAAAAAAAATGAGATGATGGGATTATATCTTTTTCGTTTCTTTGTGAATGACTAAAAAGGACTGCCATGAAGATGGATTACGATTATAACCGATGTTTTTTTCTTTGTGAAGTTTTTTTTTAATTATGAAGAAAGATTATTTAATAGATTGAGTTAATTGCCTTTTAAAGAAATTAAATAAAATAGCAATAGGGAATGGTTTGCTAAATGGGTCGGCCCTGCCGGGAGTCACCAAAAGGGGGAGGGGTGGAGAAAATGTAATGTATGTGTATAAACTCTTAACAACTAATGATAATATGCTATTATAATAAATTGTTTTAAACAAAAAAGATAAACGGGGTCAGCTGTGGTCACTACTTGGATGGGGGGCCAGGCTGCAAACCTGCACCTGAGACCCTGGAGAGCGGCTGCCAGTCTGAGTAGACAAGACTAACTTTAATGGACCAAAAGCCTGAGTCATGTAGAAAGCAGCTTCACGTGTACAATATTGTAGGGAGGCAGGAAAAAGCTCCCTCATTTCCAACAGCATCCAATCCGTGGGGAAATGACCTATAACAGGGGTGGCCGACGGTAGCTCTCCAGATGTTTTTTGCCTACAACTCCCATCAGCCCCAGCCATTGGCTGTGCTGTCTGGGGCTGATGGGAGTTGTCGGCAAAAAACATCTGGGGAGCTACCGTCGGCCACCCCTGACCTATAACATCGTGTGACGCAAACGGAATATATAATTAGGATGAAATAAAGCAGTGGAACCTGAAAGACCGGTCGGTTTCCTTGCTCCAGTGGAAGCAAGCATCCCTGATTTTGGAACTCACTTCATCAAACGCATCGGAGTGCATATCTGTTGGGATGATGCTGCATATGCCCAACGCAAATGTGGGGCGTGTGTCTGTGGAGGCATTACGAAGATAACCTGGTTTTAAACTAGTTCTAACCAAAGAAGAATCAGTCGATTCAGGGCCGGGTGAAGGTCACCAACTGTTGTTAGATAGGCAAAGGAGGGAGGGAATGTGGCTCAGTGGTTAGAGCATCTGCTTGGCATGCAGAAGGTCTCAGGTTCAGTCCCTGGTATCTCCAGTTACAAAGGATCAGGTAATGTGGAAGCCTGAGACCATGAAGAGCTACAGTCTAAGCTTGTCCAGTTGAAAGGACCAGGGCGAAGGTGATACGAAAGACCTTTGCCTAAGACCCTAGAGAGCTGCTGCTAGTCTGAGAAGACAAGACTGACCAGTTTGGTGTAGTGGTTAAGTGTGCGGACTCTTATCTGGGAGAACTGGGTTTGATTCCCGACTCCTCTGCTTGCACCTGCTGGAATGGCCTTGGGTCAGCCATAGGTCTCGCAGAGTTGTCCTTGAAAGGGCAGCTTCTGGGAGAACTCTCTCAGCCTCGCCTACCTCACGGGGTGTCTGTTGTGGGAGAGAAAGGTATAGGAGATTGTAAGCTGCTCTGAGACTCTGATTCAGAGAACGGCAGGGTATAAATCTATGGTGGTCTTCTTGATGGACCAGTGGTTTGATTCAGTATAAGTCAGATTCAGGTGTTCGTGAATTGGGCTTGCTTGGAAAATGAGGGTTGATTGGGGTTGCCAGTGGAGGGAGGAGTCCCCCTTACCTTTCCAGCTCTCCTGCCTTTAATTAATGCTTTAATGTGAGACAGAAACTCAACAGGTAAAGAGAGACTCTCTTTGTGCAGCTGTCTAATAGACAGTTTCTTTACGATCACAGACCAATTAAAACGCAAGAATGTAAAAGCTTCAACGCAAAAGGTAGCATCTATGCTATAATAAGCATTAGGATGGACAGTGGTCTTAATGTGTTCAGCACAAGAGTTACGTCAAGACACAAGTTAAAACAGAACATCTTAAAACCGAGAGGCAGTAGAACGAGTCTTTCGGATGCTATAGCAGGCAGCGCAGAACTTGGCAACAGCTTCGGAAATGAGCTGGTTTTCATCCGAAAGCAGATTTAAGACATTCTGATTCCAGCAGCCCAGAATCTGTCCTTAATATATTATTATTCTTATTAGTTTATTTATATTCCGCCCATTCCCCCATGGGGGCTCAGAGCGGAGTACAGGCTCTGTATATTTCACACGGGCCTCTTTATACCAGGAACACCTAAGAATTCTGTGTGTAGTGGATTAGGTCAGGGGTGGCCAACGGTAGCTCTCCAGATGTTTTTTGCCTACAACTCCCATCAGCCCCAGCTAGCATGGCTGATGGCTGGGCCTGATGGGAGCTGTGAGCAAAAAACATCTGGAGAGCTGCCATCGGCCACCCCGGATTAGGTGAACACGGAAGGTATGAACACAATCTCCCTTTAGATCCCGAAGGCATCTTCTTGGCCGATTCTCCAAAGTGGCAAAAAAAAAAAAAAAATTGGTTTGAGAGTAGAGACGGTGAAAGTCAGTTTTTCTGTGAAATATGATTCAACCCGTTGGAATGAGTGGGCCGGATCTCTCCGAGCTTTGTTCTGCGGGTAGAGACATGTTCTTCTGGCAAAAGGAGTTTATCCCTTGGAAGCATCTTGCATGGGGGGGGGGGGCATTCTTTGGCTTATGGGGTGGGGCAAATCTCTGGGATCCAACCCAACATCCTTCCAGAAGGCTTGGCCTGTCTCCTTTCCAGTGGCTATTAGCCACAGTGTGTGTGTGTGTATATATATATATAAATAAATTTTTTTGGCCACTGTGTGACACAGAGTGTTGGACTGGATGGGCCATTGGCCTGATCCAACAGGGCTTCTCTTACGTTCTTATGTGTGGCACAGAGTGTTGGACTGGATGGGCCATTGGCCTGATCCAACATGGCTTCTCTTATGTTCTTATGTGTGGCACAGAGTGTTCGACTGGATGGGTCATTGGCCTGATCCAACAGGGCTTCTCTTATGTTCTTATGTGTGGCACAGAGTGTTGGACTGGATGGGCCATTGGCCTGATCCAACAGGGCTTCTCTTATGTCCTTATGTGTGGCACAGAGTGTTCGACTGGATGGGTCATTGGCCTGATCCAACAGGGCTTCTCTTATGTTCTTATGTGTGGCACAGAGTGTTGGACTGGATGGGCCATTGGCCTGATCCAACATGGCTTCTCTTATGTCCTTATGTGTGGCACAGAGTGTTCGACTGGATGGGTCATTGGCCTGATCCAACAGGGCTTCTCTTATGTTCTTATGTGTGGCACAGAGTGTTGGACTGGATGGGCCATTGGCCTGATCCAACATGGCTTCTGTTATGTTCTTATGTGTGGCACAGAGTGTTGGACTGGATGGGTCATTGGCCTGATCCAACAGGGCTTCTCTTATGTTCTTATGTGTGGCACAGAGTGTTGGACTGGATGGGCCATTGGCCTGATCCAACAGGGCTTCTCTTATGTCCTTATGTGTGGCACAGAGTGTTCGACTGGATGGGTCATTGGCCTGATCCAACAGGGCTTCTCTTATGTTCTTATGTGTGGCACAGAGTGTTGGACTGGATGGGCCATTGGCCTGATCCAACATGGCTTCTCTTATGTTCTTATGTGTGGCACAGAGTGTTCGACTGGATGGGTCATTGGCCTGATCCAACAGGGCTTCTCTTATGTTCTTATGTGTGGCACAGAGTGTTGGACTGGATGGGCCATTGGCCTGATCCAACAGGGCTTCTCTTATGTCCTTATGTGTGACACAGGGTGTTGGACTGGATGGGCCATTGGCCTGATCCAACATGGCTTCTCTTATGTCCTTATGTTCTTATGTTCCAGATTCAGCTGCCTGAATTCCATAACCTGGTGTTCTCTTAGCTGCCCCAAGAGATACTATTTTTGCCTTTTAGGTCCTGTTCCTGTAACCCGTTTCCCTTTTTTTTTTTGGTAATTAAATCCCTTTTTGTGTTTCCCTTTTTGCGTTTAAATCGGGCTTGAATTTACCCTCCTGGGCGTTGGTGCCCCAGGCAAGCTCCGCCTCCCCCCCCTGCTATGCTCCTCTTGCCCCCTTTCTGGCACACTCTGTTCACCCCCCCCCCCTCCAAAGCTCGCCACGACAATGCTGAAGCCTAGTACTGGCTCCTCGCAGCCAACGTCTGCCCGTTTTGTGAAGAGACGGATGGAGGAGCCAGTTTGGTGTAGTGGTTAAGTGTGCGGACTCTTATCTGGGAGAACTGGGTTTGATTCCCCACTCCTCCACTTGCACCTGCTGGAATGTCCTTGGGTCAGCCATAGCTCTGGCAGAGGTTGTCCTTGAAAGGGCAGCTGCTGGGAGAGCCCTCTCAGCCCCACCCACCTCACAGGGTGTCTGTGGTGGGGGAGGAAGGGAAAGGAGATTATGAGCTGCTCTGAGACTCTTCGGAGTGGAGGGCGGGATATAAATCCAATATCTTCATCTACCTCACAGGGTGTCTGTTGTGGGGAGAAAGGGAAAGGAGATTGTGAGCCGCTCTGAGACTCTTCAGAGTGGAGGGCGGGATATAAATCCAATATCTTCATCTACCTCAAAGGGTGTCTGTTGTGGGGGAAGGGAAAGGAGATTGTGAGCCGCTCTGAGACTCTTCGGAGTGGAGGGCGGGATATAAATCCAATATCTTCATCTACCTCACAGGGTGTCTGTTGTGGGGAGAAAGGGAAAGGAGATTGTGAGCCGCTCTGAGACTCTTCAGAGTGGAGGGCGGGATATAAATCCAATATCTTCATCTACCTCACAGGGTGTCTGTTGTGGAGGGGGGAAGGTAAAGGAGATTGTGAGCCGCTCTGAGACTCTTCGGAGTGGAGGGCGGGATATAAATCCAATATCTTCATCTACCTCACAGGGTGTCTGTTGTGGAGGGGGGAAGGTAAAGGAGATTGTGAGCCGCTCTGAGACTCTTCGGAGTGGAGGGCGGGATATAAATCCAATATCTTCATCTACCTCACAGGGTGTCTTTTGTGGAGGGGGGAAGGTAAAGGAGATTGTGAGCCACTCTGAGACTCTTCGGAGTGGAGGGCGGGATATAAATCCAATATCTTCATCTACCTCACAGGGTGTCTGTTGTGGGGGAGGAAGGGAAAGGAGATTGTGAGCCATTCTGAGACTCTTCGGAGTGGAAGGTGGGATATAAATCCGATATCATCTTCTTCTCTTCACGACCCCATGGACCGCATCATGCCAGTCTCTTCTATCTTCCAAAAAAAATGCTTCATCGTTCCCCTTTCTAGAGATCCTCTCTCTTTTACCATAGCCCAGGGTTAGTCCAACTTGCTTAACTCAAGAGCCACATAGAGTAAACATCGGATATCTGAGAGCTGAAGGACATGGACATCGGATGTTTGAGAACAGAAAGGAGGGAAAACAAATAGAATAGCGTGTGGGAGAGAGAGGTGGGAAGAAAGCAGCTTTAACTTTGAATGCCTTCTCCCAGCTGTCGGCTGGCTTGGCGAAGTGATTTAAAGAGAGAAACGCATTCTCTGAGCTGGACAATGTGGGTTCCGAGAGCCACACAGTATGCGTGAAAGAGCCACAGTTTTGACAGTTTGAAGCAACCAGATTTAAAGGAAAGATGGCTTAAGGATGGATGAGCGAATTTGGTTTTCCATTTCTCCCAAAAGGTAAAGGTGGTTGGTACCTAGGGTTTGCTGATCTCCAAGTGGCGACTGGCCATCTCCCTCCATTACAACTGGTTTCCAGGCCACCGAGATCCCCTGGAGAATATGGCTGCCTTGGAAGGTGGACTCTATAACATTATACCTCATTGAAGGTGGACTCTATACCTCATTATACCTCCCTCGCATTGCCAAACCTTGCCTTTTTCAGACTCCGCCTCCCCAGTCTGCAGGTATTCCCCAACACAGAGCTGACAATCTTATTGGTGCCTCCTTTTATTTATTTCTTTGCAGTCTACCTTTTCCCCCCTGCAGCTCCAGGTGGACTGTACAGGGCAGTCAATAGCACCGGTGGATGTGCAGTAAATAATGCAATGGAGTTAGGATTGCAGCAGGGCTTTTTGGGTAGCAGGATCTCCTTTGCATATTAGGCCACCCCCCCCCCCCCAATGTAGCTGATCCTCCAAGAGAAGAAGATGATATTGGTTTTATATCCCGCCCTGTACTCTGAATCTCAGCGTCTCAGAGTGGTCTCAATCTCCTTTTACCTTCCCCCCCCCACAACAGACATCCTGTGAGGTAGGTGGGGCTGAGAGAGCTCTTACAGCAGCTGCCCTTTCAAGGACAACTCCTATGAAAGCTATGGCTGACCCAAGGCCATTCCAGCAGCTGCAAGTGGAGGAGTGGGGGATCAAACCCGGTTCCCCCAGATAAGAGAGCTCTGGCTGACCCAAGGCCATTCCAGCAGCTGCAAGAAGAGGAGTGGGGAATCCAACCCGGTTCTCCCAGATAAGAGAGCTCTGGCTGACCCAAGGCCATTCCACCAGGAGCAAGTGGAGGAGTGGGGAATCAAACCCGGTTCTCCCAGATAAGAGAGCTCTGGCTGACCCAAGGCCATTCCAGCAGGTGCAAGTGGAGGAGTGGGGAATCAAACCCGGATCTCCCAGATAAGAGTCCGCGCACTTCACCACTACACCAAACCACGCACTAAATCACAACACCAAACAACCACTACTCCAAATTGACTTCCAGGGCTCTTCATACAGGGCCTACTGTAAGTTCTTGGAGGATTGGCTACATCAGGGTGTGTGTCGCCTAATATGCAAAGTAGATCTTGCTACAAAGAAAGCGCAGCAGAAATCTGAAACCAAGCAGAGGAGGAGGCCAAACTCAGGATTTCTGATGGACTGCCTTTTTTTCAGCACTCATTGTACCTACAAAATACTGGCAAGATCGCTTAGTAAGATCACTTAATTGAAGGCACACCGCTCAGAACGTTCTAGAAGAGTCAACGATTGTTGGGCAGAGTTAACTTCCCCATGAAATGGAAAGTAAATATCAATCCCCTTTTGTTTGATTTTCACCGTTAGAAGTAGAAGAAGAAGAAGAAGAAGATATTGGATTTATATCCCGCCCTCCACTCCGAAGAGTCTCAGAGCGGCTCACAATCTCCTTTACCTTCCTCCCCCACAACAGACACCCTGTGAGGTGGGTGGGGCTGGAGAGGGCTCTCACAGCAGCTGCCCTATCAAGGACAACCTCTGCCAGGGCTATGGCTGACCCAAGGCCATGCCAGCAGGTGCAAGTGGAGGAGTGGGGAATCAAACCCGGTTCTCCCAGATAAGAGTCCGCACACTTAACCACTACACCAAACTGGCTCTCCAAGTACAATGCAGTTTATCTGTCGGGGCATGTTTCTAAATGCATGAGATTCACACGTGGGTTATTTTTAAAAAAATCCCCGTTCTTTTACATACAAGGCCAGTCTTCAGTATGTTTGATTGATGTCTCTGTCAACAGTTCCGTTTTGGGCGGATAAACAGGCGTGCTCCGACGCTTGGTTTCCTTTTAAGCCGGAATGACTCAAGCTTATTGTTCTTTGTGGTTTTTACCGCAAGAACCTGCTTTTCGGTAAATAGATAGATATCTTCGGACAGAAGAAAAGTGGCCAAGGTGGATAAGAAGAAGAAGAAGAAGATGATGATGATATTGGATTTATATCCCGCCCTCCACTCCGAAGAGTCTCAGAGCGGCTCACAATCTCCTTTCCCTTCCCCCCCCCCCCACAACAGACACCCTGTGAGGTAGATGAAGATATTGGATTTATATCCCGCCCTCCACTCCGAAGAGTCTCAGAGGTGCTCACAATCTCCTTTACCTTCCTCCCCCACAACAGACACCCTGTGAGGTAGATGAAGATATTGGATTTATATCCCGCCCTCCATTTCGAAGAGTCTCAGAGCGGCTCACAATCTCCTTTACCTTCCCACCCCCCCACAACAGGACACCCTGTGAGGTAGATGAAGATATTAGATTTATATCCCGCCCTCCACTCCGAAGAGTCGCAGAGGGGCTCACAATCTCCTTTACCTTCCTCCCCCAAAACAGACACCCTGTGAGGTAGATGAAGATATTGGATTTATATCCCGCCCTCCACTCCGAAGAGTCTCAGAGCGGCTCACAATCTCCTTTACCTTCCTCCCCCATAACAGGCACCCTGTGAGGTGGGTGGGGCTGAGAGGGCTCTCACAGCAGCTGCCCTTTCAAGGACAACCTCTGCCAGGGCTATGGCTGACCCAAGGCCATGCTAACAGGTGCAAGTGGAGGAGTGGGGAATCAAACCCGGTTCTCCCAGATAAGAGTCCGCACACTTAACCACTACACCAAACTGGCTCTCCTAAGTGACCGAGGCTAGCTGGATTTTGTGATGATACTGGATTTATATCCTGCCCTATACTCTGAATCTCAGAGTCCCTGAGCGGTCACTGTCTCCTCTACTTCCCCTCCCCCCACACACACACAATAGACACCCTGTGAGGTGGGTGGGGCTGAGAGAGCTCTGACAGAAGCTGCCCTTTCAAGGCTAGCTCTGCGAGAGCTCTGGCTGACCCGAGGCCATTCCAGCAGCTGCAAGTGGAGGAGCGGGGAATCAAACCCAGTTCTCCCAGATGAGAGTTCGCGCACTTCACCGCTACGCCAAACTGGCTCTTGTCACATTTCAGAAGCTAAGCGGGGTTAGCCGTGGCTAGTACCGGTACTTGGATGGGAGACAAGTAAGGAAGTCCAGGGTTGCTACGCAGAGGCAAGGAGTAAGCACCTCTGAACATCTCTTGCCTTGGAAAAGGAAAGGTCCCCTGTGCAAGCAACAGTCGTTTCCGACTCTGGGGTGACGTTGCTTTCACAGTGTTTTCACGGCAGACATTTTACAGGGTGGTTTGCCATGGCCTCCCCCAGTCTTTTACACTCCCCCCCCCAGCAAGCTGGGGAGTCATTTCACCGGCCTCAGAAGGATGGAAGACTGAGTCAACCTTGGCCCAGCTACCTGAACCAGCTTCTGCCGGGATCGAACTCAGGTCGTGAGCAGAGAGTTCCGATCACAGTACTGTTGCTTTACCACTCTGCGCCACGGGGCCGCTTACCTCTTGCCTTGACCTGATTGTAAAGAAGACTGCCACTCCCAAGTTTCCCCGATAGGAGAGAAATAATATCAGTTAGCCATTAGAAAAACAGGGTGCATTAGAAAAACAGTGTATCAGAGTAATGTTTTTTGTGTGTTGACATTCTCAAATGAGGGATGTGGGCTGTTTGTCTCATAACATATACTAACCCACCTTACACTATACTTTAATGCACCCTGTTTTTCTAAGGGCTAACTTATATTATTGCTCTTTTAGAACAATGTATCAGAATATTTGGGGTTTTTTTCCTATTGACATTCTCAAATGGGGGATATTGGCTGGTTGTCTTATTGCATAGGGGTAGGGGAACGTTGGCTCTCCAGATGTTTTTTGCCTACAACTTCCATCAGCCCCAGCCAGTATGGCCAATGGCTGGGGCTGATGGGAGTTGTAGGCAAAAAACATCTGGAGAGCCAATGTTTCCTACCTCTGGGCCTTATACCAACCCATCCTCCACTGTATTTTAATGTCTTCCTTTTTTTCTAATGGCAAACTATAATAGATGTTATAATCTCTTCAGAAACCATGCCCTCTATTTAAACTAACAAAGCCGGAATGTTACCTAGATTTATGGCACTTCACACCCCCAACAGCAGCCTGCTTTTTATCACCCTCCAGTGTTGTTTCAGCCCTGCTTTGTCCTAACACTAACAAACACAGATCCCTATTTGTGATTCTTTTAATCTGCAAAAAACATTCCCATGATTCTACCCTGCCCACTTATATTAAAATTTGCTGCTTCCATTCCCATTTTGTCTGATGAAGCCTGCTTAAGAGCATACGAAAGCTTCCATTCCGAATAAAACTTAGTTGGTCTTTAAGGTGCACTTGTCTACTGCTTTGTTCTATTGCTTCAGACCAACACGGCTGCCCGCTGGGATCTTCCCAGATATTGTTCTTCCACCTGGCTACTGGGGACTTATTTACTGCACCAGGATGGGAACTCCTGAGTCAAATGATACACTGGTCGTTTTTATTGGATCAGTTCCCAGGACCAAAAAGGGGTGGGGTGGGGAAAGAAAGCAGAAAGGCACAACAAGGCTATCCAGTCCAAATAAATTCCACAATAGTTACCACTGGAACAATTCCAAGCTGTTAGCGGGTTCGTCGCTCTGGCTTCCGAGGAGGGTCATTTTCAACAACAAACAACAAACTGGAGAGCCAGTTTAATGTAGTGGTGAAGTGTGCGGACTCTTATCTGGGAGACCCAGGTTTGATTCCCCACTCTTCCACTTGCAGCTGCTGGGATGGCCTCAGGTTAGCCATACCTCTAACAGAGTTGTCCTCGAAAGGGTAGCTTCTGTCAGAGCTCTCTCAACCCCACCCGCCTCACAGGGTGTCTGTTGCAGAAGAAGATGATATAGGAGATTGTAAGCTGCTCTGATTCAGAGAGAAGGGCGGGGTATAAATCTGCAATCCTTCTTCAAAATAAAACAAATTGCAGATATCTCCCTGGCGTCAACTGCAACTCAAAACGTTGTTTCTTCTTCCCCAAATTCTACTCCCACTCCGAGGGCTTGGGCTTTCTGGCTTCCACTCTGCCTATTAGGCGATCGCAGGCTTAATTTTCTGCTTCTGTCAACTTAGGGTTGCCAAGTCCAATTTAAGAAATATCTGGGGACTTTGGGGGTGGAGCCAGGAGACATTGGGGGTGGAGCCAAGACCAAGGCTGTGACAAGCATAATTGAACTCCAAAGGGAGTTCTGGCCATCACATTTAAAGGGACGGCACACCTTTTCAATGCCTTCCTTCCACAAGGAAATAATGGATAGGGGCACCTTCTTTTGGGGCTCATAGAATTAGACCCTGGTCCAATCGTTTTGAAACTTGGGGGGCACTTTGGGGAGAGGCACTAGATGCTATACTGAAAATTTGGTGCCTCTACCTCAAAAAACAGCCCCCCCCCAGAGCCCCAGATACCCGTGGATCAATTCTCCATGATTTTCTATGGGATTAAATCTCCATAGGGAATAACAGAGCTCCCAGCAGACATTTCCCTCCCCTCCCCCCGCTTTCTGACGACCCTGAAGCGGGGGGAGGGCCTCCAAACCGGGGGATCCCCTGCCCCCACCTGGGGATTGGCAACCCTATGTCAACTCCCCTTACAAGGCTAGAGATGAACTCGCCGCAGGGTCAAGGAGGAGGAATCTTAAAAGGCTTGCAACTGCTATTGCACCATTCTTTGCCCTTCACACTGATGGCGTCGGCTACCTCCATCGTGTTACATCTCGGAAGCTAAGCAGGGTCGGGCTGGAGACCCTGCTTAGTTGGGTTGGGAGACCGCCCCTTACTTGGTTGGGAGACCACCAAGAAAGTCCCAAGGTTGCTGTGCAGAGGCAAGCAGTGGCAAACGGCCTCTGTTCATCTCTTGCCTTGAAAGCCACGCCCCCCCTGCTGTAGCCAATCCTCCAAAAGCTTATAGGGCCCTTAGTACAGGGCCTGCTGTAAGCTCCAGGAGGATTGGATACATCAGGGGTGCCCAAACTGCGGCTCGGGAGCCACGTGTGGCTCTTTTACATATATTTGTAAGTTTGGGGCCAGTTTGGTGTAGCGGTTAAGTGTGCGGACTCTTATCTGGGAGAACCAGGTTTGATTCCCCACTCCTCCACTTGCAGCTGCTGGAATGGCCTCGGATCAGCCATGGCTCTGGCAGAGGTTGTCCTTGAAAGGGCAGCTGCTGTGAGAGCCCTCTCCAGCCCCACCCACCTCACAGGGTTTCTGTTGTGGGGGAGGAAGGTAAAGGAGATTGTGAGCCGCTCTGAGACTCTTGAGAGGAGGGCGGAATATAAATCCAATGTCATCGTCTTCAATATTGTGTGGCTCTTGAAGCCCCCACCGCCCCACCGGTTGGCTTGGAGAAGGCTTTTCTCTCTTTAAGTCATTTTGCCAAGCCAGCTGGAGGCTTGGAGAATGCATTTAAAGTTGCTTTCTTTCTACATCTCCCTCCCTTATCTATTTCCTTCCCTCCCTCCCATCTTGTGGGTCTCAAACATCAGTTTTTAATGCCCAACTTGTGAATCTTGCTGCCTAGTGCAGAGGACGTAAACTAGGTCATTAAGGTGTATTTAAAGTAACTTTTAAAAGTCTGCTTAGTTTGCAAGTTGCAAGGCCGTTAAGTAGATACTTTTTTAAAAAAACCCCAGATTTCTAAATTTGATCTCCAATTAACACCTGCTGTTGTTTGAATACCTTGGGTCTGAAGGAAACTATCCCACCAAAAAGTGGCAAAGAAACCGACGAATCTTTTTTTCTCGTCTATTGCCTGTGTAGAAAGCCCTCTTGAATAATTCAGTGTTGCATAGAAGATGATGATGATATTGGATTTATATGCGGCCCTATACTCTGAATCTGAGTCTCAAAAGCGGTCACAATCTCCTCCCCCACCCCACCCCCGCAACACACAACACACATCCTGTGAGGTAGGTGGGACTGAGAGAGCTGTCACAGCAGCTACCCTTAAAGGACAACTCTGCAAGAGCAGGGATGGGGAACCTTTTTTCTGCCAAGGGCCCTATGGATATTTATAACATCATTTGCGGGCCATAAAAAATGATCGACTTAAAAACCAGTGCTTCGTCAAGGGAGAACGATTCAGGCTGGCAAAATTAATGCAAATAATTGTTTTTCTATTTGAAGTCATGTGAGGAGAGCCTAATCTGGGACACACACACACCTCCCTGGCCTGCCGCCTTAGGCAAATGCATAGAAAAAGCCCAGCAGGAACTCAGTGGCATATTAGACCACATCCCCTAATATTAGCATATTAGGTCACACCCTCATTAGTATATCAGGCCACACCCTCTGGGATAATCACGTGCAAACTGAACGGTGACAGTAACTTTTCCAGGCCCTGCAGCAATTCTGGCCGGCCAGCCAGGCCCCAGGGAGGCTGCCGCACAGTACATCTGGGCCCTGTGATCCCTGCCTGGCCCTGGGGAGGCTGCTGCACAGCGTGGCTGGGCCCCACGATCCTTGCTGGCCAGCCAGGCCCCAGGGAGGCTGCCACATGGCTCGGTTCGGTCCAGCAATCCCCGAGGGCCACACCAAGTGACCTCGAGGGCCGCATATGGCCCTCAGGACAGAGGTTCCCCACCCTTGTACTAGAGCTATGTCTGACCCAAGGCCATTCCAGCAGCTGCAAGTGGAGGAGGAGGGAATCAAACCTGGTACTCCCAGATAAGGGAGCTCTGGCTGACCCAAGGCCATCCCAGCAGGTACATGTGGAGGAGTGGGGAATCAAACCCGGTTCTCCCAGATAAGGGAGCTCTGGCTGACCCAAGGCCATTCCAGCAGGTGCAGTTGGAGGAGTGGGGAATCAAACCGGTTCTCCCAGGTAAGAGAGCTCTGGCTGACCCAAGGCCATCCCAGCAGCTGCAAGTGGAGGAGTGGGGAATCAAACCCGGTTCTCCCAGATAAGGGAGCTCTGGCTGACCCAAGGCCATCCCAGCAGCTGCAAGTGGAGGAGTGGGGAATCAAACCCGGTTCTCCCAGATAAGAGTCTGGGCATTTAACCACTACACCAAACTGGTTAGATCAAGATGGGTGGCCATGTTTGTCTGTAGCAGTAGAAAAAGAGCAAGAGTCCAGTTGTGTCTTAAGGACTAGCAACATTTGTGGCAGGGAAGGAGCTTTCAGGAGTCACTGCTGAAGAAAGCTGAAGAGGTGAGCAGTGACTCCCGAAAGCTCCTTCCCTGCCACAAATTTTATTAATCTTTGAGGTGCTCCTGTGCTCGTGCTCAGTTTTTCATACTGTGCAAGAAAGCCAGGAGAGCGGGAGCCTTCCCCAAGCACCAAGAATACAGAGCATCACTGCCCCAGACAGAAAATTCCAGCAATAAGTTCTCAATATCCTTCCTTCCTTCAATAGCCGAGGTTCTCAGTTTGATTTTGGAGAGGATCACTCCCCTCGGTGGCTGGAAATTCCCCCTCTCCCCGCTGGACTCCACCTTCTTCCCTCTCTAGGCAGAGGACTGGGAGTTTTTCATGCCTTTAATGTGTGTTGGGGGAAAACCTTTCTGTCTTTGCAGCTTTGTCGCTGGTATGCTGGTGGTGTGACGGCGCAGACTCCAACTGGGGCTGCTGGAGATGGCAGTGGTGTTCGGATTCCGACAACTATTGTGCAACCACATACATCGGCGGAGGAATCGGTAGGAGCCCCCCCTTTTTTTTTTACAGTTGTGGTCTTTTTACATCAGAGGTGGCCAAACTGGCTCGGGAGCTGCATGTAGCTCTTTGACACACATGGTGTGGCTCTTGAAGCCCCCACCGCCCCACTGGCTGGCTTGGAGAAAGCATTTCTCTCTTTAAATCACTTCTCCAAGACAAGCCAGCCAATAACTTGGATAATGCATTTAAAGTTGCTTTCTTTCTGCATCTCCCTCCCCCCAATCTTCCTTCCCTCCCTCCCTCCAACATCTGACGTTCATGTCTTCTGGCTTTCCACCTCTCCCTTTCCATTTTCCTTCCTTCCTTCCTTCCTTCCTTCCTTCCTTCCTTCCTTCCTTCCTTCCTTCCTTCCTTCCTTCCTTCCTTCCTCATCTGACGTTCATGTCTTCTGGCTTTCCACCTCTCCCTCCCCATTTTTTCCCCTTACTTCCTCCCTCCCTCCCACATCTGATGTTCATGTCTTCTGGCTTTCCACCTCTCGCTTTCCATTTTCCTTCCTTCCTTCCTTCCTTCCTTCCTTCCTTCCTTCCTTCCTTCCTTCCTTCCTTCCTTCCCCCCTCCCTCCCTCCCCCCTTTCCTTTCCTTTCCTTTCCTTTCCTTTCCTTTCCTTTCCTTTCCTTTCCTTTCCTTTCCTTTCCTTTCCTTTCCTTTCCTTTCTTTTCCTTTCCTTCCCCCCCCCCCTTCCCCTTCCCCTTCCATCTTCCTCCCTCCCTCTCACATTTGACGTTCATGCCTTCTGGCTCTCCAACAGCTGACATTTATCCTTTGTGGCTCTTAAGTTCAGCAAGTTTGGCCACCCCCGTCCTAGATCTCTAAGAGCAGCCTGGCTGGGTCGCACCACGTGTTGCAGAGAGCCATGTCTGCAGTAGCCGTCAGCCAAAAAAGTCACCTGACTTCTGTGTGCCATGCGGTGAAGAGCATGCACATAGAAGAAGAAGATGGGCCACTGTGTTTGTCTGCCTGTAGTGGCAGAGAAGAGCCAAGGGTTCGGGAGCACCTCAAAGCAGGGGTGTCAAACTCATTTCTTATGAGGGCCAAACCTGACATAAATGAGACCTTGTTGGGCCAGGCCATGTCGGGTCGGGCCGTGTGTGTACCTATTTAAGATTAGATAGCAAAGGACACAGACAAACACATTAATTTTTTTTAAAACTTAAAACATGCTTAAAATATTAGCACTCGTTCTTAAAGGTGCTTTCTTTGTATCTCTCCCATGTGATCCAGGGAACTGGGCAAAAGCAGCTCTGGCTCCTTCCTTCCTTCCCCAAGGGACCAGGAGGGGGAGGAGCCTCAGCCAACAGAAGGAAGAGAGGCTTGACTCAGTAGCCCTGCCGCACAATTGAGAGAGCCTGGCAAAGCAAGCTTTCCCTCCCCTCTTCCTCCCCAAGGGAGGAGCTTCAGCCAATGGAGAAAATAGAGACTTTGCTCTGTAGCTCCTGTGCGATTGAGCAAGCCTGGCAAAGCAAGCTATGATGCAGAAGGAAGCAAGAGAGAGGGAGAAGGAAGCAGATGACAGCCAGTTGCTCGGGGGTCTGATAGGAGCTCTCCGGGGGCCTGATTCAGCCTCCAGGTCACATGTTTGACACCCAATTAAATTTGGTCACTATAACCTGGGTTGTTTTGTATGTCTCCTCTAGAAGTGACATCTCTCTTGTACTGGTACCCCATTTTGGCTGTTGTGTGATAACACAAGATGGACCCATGGCTCAGTGGTAGAACATCTGTTTCGTATGCAGAAGGTCCCAGGTTCAATCCCCAGCAGCATCTCCAGTGAAAAAGGACCAGGCAAGAGGTGATGGGAAAGACCTCTGCCTGAGACCTTGGAGAGCCACTTGCTGGTCACATGAACATCTGAAGCTGCCTTCTACTGAATCAGACCCTCAGTCCATCAAAGTCAGTATTGTCTACTCAGACTGGCAGTGGCTCTCCAGGGTCTCAAGCTGAGGTTTTTCCACACCTATTTGCCTGGACCCTTTTTAGTTGGAGATGCCGGGGATTGAATCTGGGATCTTCTGCTTCCCAAGCAGATGCTCTACCACTGAGCCACTGCCCCTCCCCATGAACATATGAAACTGCCTTATGAATCAGACCCTGGGTCCATCAAAGGTAGTATTGTCTACTCAGACTGGCAGCAGCTCTCCAGGGTCTCAAGCTGAGGTTTTTCACACCTATTTGCCTGGACCCTTTTTAGTTGGAGATGCCGGGGATTGAACCTGGGATCTTCTGCTTACCAAGCAGATGCTCTACCACTGAGCCACCGTCCCTCCCTAAAGTTAGTCTTGTTTACTCAGACTGGCAGCAGCTCTCCAGGGTCTCAAGCTGAGGTTTTTCACACCTACTTGCCTGGACCCTATTTAGTTGGAGATGCCGGGGATTGAACCTGGGGCCTAATGCTTACCAAGCAGATGCTCTACCACTGAGCCACAGCCCCATTCATGGCTCTCCAGGGTCTCCAGCTGAGGTTTTTCATGCCTATTTGCCTGGACCCTATTTAGTTGGAGATGCTGGGGATTGAACCTGGGACCTTCTTACCAAGCAGATGCTCTACCACTGAGCCACAGCCTCATTCATGGCTCTCCAGGGGCTCAAGCTGAGGTCTTTCACGCCTATTTGCCTGGACCCTTTTTAGTTGGAGATGCCGGGGATTGAACCTGGGGCCTAATGCTTACCAAGCAGATCCTCTACCACTGAGCCACAGCCCCATTCATGGCTCTCCAGGGGCTCAAGCTGAGGTCTTTCACGCCTATTTGCCTGGACCCTTTTTAGTTGGAGATGCCGGGGATTGAACCTGGGGCCTTCTGCTTACCAAGCAGATGCTCTGCCACTGAGCCACATTCCTTCCCCCTCAGAAAAGACAATTCCCACTGACCGGCATTCCTTACAGCAGGGGTCCTTAAATAGTTTATAGCTAGTGTGCCTGTAATCACGCTTCCTGGTGTCCGCCAAATGTTTTTAGAAAGTGGGAGGGCCAGAATGGGGCTTTTCCCCAGCCAGGATTCTGATTGGCCACTGAAAATGTGATTGGCTGTGCAGTGTTTTTTTTAAAAAAAATGACTGAAGGTGAACTGTGTGGTAAGCGAGAAAATTCCTCAGACATTATGCTCATTTTAAAAGGCATCCTGTTAAACAGAGTTTCTGCCTGAAAGTTAAAGAGTTACTATGCGAGTTATGTATGACTTCACTCTTAACGACCACTATTCCACCCTCCCACAGCATTGGTATTTGAACCCATCCCAATATAAATGTAGAGCACTAAACAACACCTTAACATCATTATTACATGCAGTGCTCAATAAGAACTAACTCTGCCATCTTGGACTTTAGGGAATGAAACTGAAACTGAAGGATTGTTTTAAACTGTACAAAATTGTATGAAATGTTTTTAATCTTGTTGTAATTTTATTTTAGCACTCGTTTTAACTGTTGTTAGCCGCCCTGAGCCTGTCAGGGGAGGGCGGGATACAAATGTAACAAAATAAAATAAAACTACATTTTTGTGGTTGGCCCCGCCACGTTTGGCAGCCATTTTGCAGTTGGCTCTGCCTTCTTTGGCAGCCATTTTGTGGTCGCACCTACCACCCTGGGTCAGAATTCCAGGAGTGCCCACAGGCTCAGAAAGGTAGAGGAAGCCTGTCTTACAGTAAACCTTCAAATTATCACCACATTGCAGGGAAGGAAATGGCAGAAGCTGCTCTTAGGTTCCTGTTCGTACTCTTCCTTTTCTCCCCAGCCCAGCATTTCCCCAGCCCTTTGGCAGCAAACAACCCACCAGTCCATTATTGCTTGTCTGGCATAAGAACATAAGAAGAACCATGTTGGATTAGGCCAATTGCCCATCCAGTCCAACACTCTGTGTCACACATAAGAGAAGCCATTTTGGATCAGGCCAATGGCCCATCTGGTTCAACACTCTGTGTCACACATAAGAACATAAGAGAAGCCATATTGGATCAGGCCAGTGGCCCATCCAGTTCAACACTGTGTCACACAGTGGCCAAAAAACCCCAAGTGCCATCAGGAGGTCCACCAGTGGGGACAGGACACTAGAAGCCCTCCCACTGTGCCCCCCCACCCAAGCACTAAGAAGACAGAGCATCGCTGCCCCAGACACAGAATTCCAGCAATACCCTGTGGCTAATAGCCACTGATGGACCTCTGCTCCATATGCTTATCCAATCCCCTCTCGAAGCTGGCTATGCTTGCAGCCGCCACTACCTCCTGTGGCAGTGAATTCCATGCGTTAATCACCCTTTGGATGAAGAAGTACTTCTTTTTATCCGTTCTAACCCGACTGCTCAGCAATTTCATTGAATGCCCACGAGTTCTCGTATTGTGAGAAAGGGAGAAAAGTACTTCTTTCTCTGCTTTCTCCATCCCGTGCATAATCTTATCAACCTCTATCGTGTCACCCCGCAGTCGACGTTCCTCCGAGCTAAAGAGCCCCAAGCGTTTCAACCTTTCTTCATAGGGAAAGAGTTCCAACCCTTTAGTCATTCTAGTTGCCCTTTTCTGCATTTTTTTTCCAGTGCTGTAATATCTTTCCTAAAGGTGCGGTGACCAGAATTGTACACAGTACTCCAAGTGAGGCCGCACCATCGATTTATACAGGGGCATGAGGATACTGGGCATTCCGGTTGCAAACGGCTTAACCCCTCTTTTTCCTTCCCGCCAGGCCGCTATTCCAGCCAGTCGATCAGCAAAGGTTGCGTTCCTGTTTGCCCCCAGGGCGGGGTGGACATCGGTTTGGCAGCTGCCTCCATCAATTGCTGCTCGTCTTCCCTTTGCAATATCAGCGGAGCCTCCAGCGTCAAGAGCAACTACCTGATCCTGGCCATGGGGATCCTGGCTAGTTTCTTGTACCTGTTTGGAGGGAGGCTGGGATAAGCAGCCCTCTGTGACCTTCCCGGCCTTCTCCAGAGAGAAGGCAAAGATTGTGCGTTCGTGGCCTTTAACTCTCTTGCTTCTAGCTAGAGATGGGGAAGGCCTGGGAGAAACAGATAAAAATGGGGAGAAGCCCCATTTTTTTTTCCCTGGAAACAATTTTTAAGAAAGGATCACGAAATATTTTATTTTACAACGATGCAACTGTTTATGACGCGGTGTTCGTATAGTTAACCTTCCAATTTTATTTCTTAAAGCTATGTAGCATGAAGACCTTTATGTAAGTCTATGTAAAACTATCACATCATTGCCATGTCTGTACGTCGAGGATAAGCAAATGCTGGAAACATTCAAATGCCGAGGATCGACATTCCCTCTAAGCTGTGGAGTCTCGTGAGCAAAAATCCCGCTTCGTGAGCTCCTGGCCTTAAAGTTGTGAGCGACTGCGTAAATTGAGTTGGCTCTGGGGCTGTTTTTCCTGAGCGAAGACAAACTTGTGAGCCGGAGACTGAAAAAACTCCACTCGCTCATGCTAACGCAGCTTAGAGGGAACACGGCTGAGGACACAATCCTTTAAAACGCACGAGAAAGGTGCATTTCTGTCTCTAGGGGCGTTGCAGTGGTCCCAAGGAGAAAGACATCATGCTGTCATAAACTGGCAAAAAGAGGTTCCTTATAGTTTAGGTATTCCGTACATTTCAGGACCTTGTCGTTTCACTTGTAACAAAAAAACAGCATTTAAAAAAGTAAAGTCTGTTTGTGATTTTATTTTATTTTATTTTTTTTTTGAACAAGCTGTACTTTTTCATATACCACATGTGATACTTTAATGCCAAGCCAATTTATGGACACTGCGTTTTATGTTCCCCAAAGTAACAAAGTGACCTTCAGTCTGTAAAGAGTACTAGTATTGCATTTTTACCATTTTTTTCTTAAAATTCCTGGGGTTTTTTCAGAGGGGGAGGGGAAACGGGCTTTTTTTCCCGTAGCGTCAAGACTTTCTGGAAATTTTTTTCCATCTCTGCTTCTGGCCCTTCAAGACACTTGTGTTCTGTGCTTCCAAGTAATCACCATTCTGCATTTTGCATTTTGTACCACACTTAAAAGAGGGATCCTTTTAAAAAATAAATTCTGGAAAGCAACAGCTTGTGTTTGTGTGAACAACGCTGCCCCCTTGAGGTCGCTGATGGTCCTTCTTGCCCGGGTGAGGGATAAGATTGCCAAAACATTCCAAAAAGCTTTCTGAGGGTTTTAAGAATAAATCATTCCAAGGTCCTTGAGGTGTCTTGAATCATCAGTCGTTATGAGGCCATGGAGCAAAGACCTTCCGTGGGATCGCCTTTTGTAAGACTTGGGTTCGAATCGAATGTTTTTTCTGCCTGCTATCATTTTGTCAGACAAAGGGGGAGAGGAAGGAATGCTGTGCTGTGCTTTTTGAACTTGAATAAAGATGTTCTTACCTTTATCTCTTGGTGACTTTATTTCTATCCTCTCACTGGGTTTGTTGGGGGCTTAGGGGTTTTGTTGAGAGCCGGTTTGGTGTAGTGGTGAAGTGTGCGGACTCTTATCTGGGAGAACCGGGTTTGATTCCCCACTCCTCCACTTGCAGCTGCTGGAATGGCCTTGGGTTAGCCAGAGCTCTCTTATCTGGGAGAACCGGGTTTGATTCCCCACTCCTCCGCTTGCAGCTGCTGGAATGGCCTTGGGTCAGCCAGAGCTCTCTTATCTGGGAGAACCGGGTTTGATTCCTCACTCCTCCGCTTGCAGCTGCTGGAATGGCCTTGGGTCAGCCAGAGCTCTCTTATCTGGGAGAACCGGGTTTGATTCCCCACTCCTCCACTTGCAGCTGCTGGAATGACCTTGGGTCAGCCAGAGCTCTCTTATCTGGTAGAACCGGGTTTGATTCCCCACTCCTCCACTTGCAGCTGCTGGAATGGCCTTGGGTTAGCCAGAGCTATCACAGGAGTTGTCCTTGAAAGGGCAGCTGCTGTGAGAGTCCTCTCAGCCCCACCCACCTCACAGGGTGTTGTGAAGGAGGAAGATAAAGAAGATTGTAGGCCACACTGAGTCTCTGATTCCAGGAGAAGGGCAGGGTATAAATCTGCAATTCTTCTTTAAAGTGAGAAATCCAAAAGGGAGCTGTGGTTGGGGGGAGATGGACCCACCTTCACATGGATCAGGGCCTTCCTGGGGGTAAATTAGGAGTTGAGGGGAATACTTTGGGAGTGTCACGTTCTCAGGGCTCAGGCAGGCGGGAGTCCACAGTCAGTCGAAGGTCAGAGTCCAGGGAGTCAAGCAGGGGCCAAGTCACCAAAGCAAAATCGCAAACTGGAATTGGAAGTCAGTGTCCAAAAGCCAAAGGGTCAGGGTGCCAAGGATTTCAAGCTGGTCAGGATCTGGAATCAGGAAGGAGTGTGGATGCAAGCCAGAGAATAGACTTGTTGCTTCCATGAGATTACCAGGTCCTGGGTGGGAGTTATATGGGCGCCTCAATCAGCCTGCTCCCTGGATGGCAGCGACTGCTAGAACTCACGGCTGAGAGATCTGAAGCATCGGCGTGCCTCATGTCTTTGCTCTGAAAGTTCTTTCCGGAGCCTGCTTCGAACTCTTGAGATGGGAGGGGGGGAGCTTTGAGGAGATTGATCGTCCACAGCCGTCACTGGTGCCTGGAATGTGGGGAGAGTGATTGATGGGCCAGCTGCTGGTTGTTCGGCTGAGAAACTGGCTGGCAACTCTTCCAGGTCTGTTAACCCTTCCAGCTCCCCCTTGTCAGGGCTCATGACAGGGAGGGGAATTCTTTTGACCACCTGAAGGCATTCGCTGCCCGGGGAAGTAATGATGGCCACAGGCAAGAGACAGCTTTAAAAGGGGGATTGGATGGATTCATGGAAGATGGAGAGGAATTGCAGATTTATACCCCACCCTTCTCTCTGAATCAGATGCTGACAGGATGCTGGACTAGATGAACCGGTGCTCTGATCCAGCAGGGCTCTTTTTATGTTATAATGGCCTCAGCCTCTATGCCCCGTGGTTGGCCCTTCAGAGGATCTGGCTGGCCCCTGTGAGACAAGATGCTGGACTAGATGGACCACTGTTCTAATCCAGCAGGGCTCTTCTAATGTTCTTATGAAAGCCTCAGCCTCTCTGTCCTGTTGTTGGCCCTCCAGAGGAACTGGTTGACCACTGTGAGACCGGATGCTGGACTAGATGGACCCTCACTGGTCTGACCCAGCAGGCTCTTCTGATGTTCTTCTCAGGGGAGGGCCTCAGCCTCTGTGCCCTGTTGTTGGCCCTCCAGAGGAACTGGTTGGCCCCTGTGTGAGACAGGAAGCTGGACTAGATGGACCCTCACTGGTCTGACCCAGCAGGCTCTTCTGATGTTCTTCTCAGGGGAAGGCCTTGGCCTCTCTGCCCTGTTGTTGGCTGTCCAGGGGAACTGCTTGGCCACTGTGAGACACGATGCTGGACTAGATGGACCTTCACTGGTCTGACCCAGCAGGGCTCTTTCGATGTTCTTATCAGGTCAATGCCTCAGCCTCTATGCCCTGTTGCTGGACCTCGAGATGAACTGATTAGCCACCGTGTGAGACAAGAAGCTGGACTAAGATGGACCACTGGTTTGTTCCAGCAGAGTTCTTCCTTATTCCTTTTTTTAGTTTACTACATTTATATCCCATCTTTCTCCCCAGTGGGTACTCAAAGTGGCTTCCATCATTTCCCTGTCCTCCATTTTACCTCACAGCAACCCTGTGACGTGGGTAAGGCTGAGTATGTGATTGGTCGAAGATCGTCCAGCCAGCTTCCCTGGCAAAATGGGGATTCGAACGTGGGTCCCTGGGATGCAACTCCAGCCCTCTAACCCCTATGAAATACTGACCATCCGCAGGGTCTTATGCCTCAAGGCGTTCGCACCAGACCAAGCGTTCCTGAATTGTTGAGCACTGTTAGAAATTTGGTCCAGGGTGGTGGGCTGAACCACAAGATGGCCGCTGCGGGAGGCAGAGTCAACCGCACAACCAGAGGAAGTCCCAAGTTCTGAGGAGGAAAGAGAGTGTAGCTGCTGGAATGGCCTTGGGTCAGCCAGAGCTCTCTTACCTGGGAGAACCGGGTTTGATTCCCCACTCCTCCGCTTGCAGCTGGTGGAACGGCCTTGGGTCAGCCGTAGCTCTCTTATCTGGGAGAACCGGGTTTGATTCCTTACTCCTCCACTTGCAGCTGCTGGAATGGGCTTGGGTCAGCCAGAGCTCTCTTATCTCGGAGAACCGGGTTTGATTCCCCACTCCTCCACTTGCAGCTGCTGGTATGGCCTTGGGTCAGCCAGAGCTCTCTTACCTGGGAGATCCGGGTTTGATTCCCCACTCCTCCACTTGCAGCTGCTGGAATGGCCTTGGATCAGCCGTAGCTCTTTTATCTGGGAGAACTGGGTTTGATTCCCCACTCCTCCACTTGCAGCTGCTGGAATGGCCTTGGATCAGCCGTAGCTCTCTTATCTGGGAGAACCGGGTTTGATTCCCCACTCCTCCACTTGCAGCTGCTGGAATGGCCTTGGGTCAGCCAGAGCTCTCTTACCTGGGAGATCCGGGTTTGATTCCCCACTCCTCCACTTGCAGCTGCTGGAATGGCCTTGGATCAGCCGTAGCTCTTTTATCTGGGAGAACTGGGTTTGATTCCCACTCCTCCACTTGCAGCTGCTGGAATGGCCTTGGATCAGCCGTAGCTCTCTTATCTGGGAGAACCGGGTTTGATTCCCCACTCCTCCACTTGCAGCTGCTGGAATGGCCTTGGGTCAGCCAGAGCTCTCTTACCTGGGAGATCCGGGTTTGATTCCCCACTCCTCCACTTGCAGCTGCTGGAATGGCCTTGGGTCAGCCAGAGCTCTGTTACCTGGGAGATCCGGGTTTGATTCCCCACTCCTCCACTTGCAGCTGCTGGAATAGCCTTGGGTCAACCATAGCTCTGGCAGAGGTCGTCCTTGAAAGGGCAGCTTCCGGGTGAGCTCTCTCAGCCCCACCCACCTCACAGGGTGGCTGTTGTGGTTGTGGAGAGGGAAGGCAAAGGAGATTGTGAGCCACTCTGAGATTCAGAGTGTAGGGCAGGATATAAATCCAATATCATCTCATTTCTTCTCCTTTCCCTGCTTCCTCCTCCCTTCTTCTCCCTCCTCCTCCTCCTCCTTTAGTATCTCTCATATAGTGAAATTTTGATCTGGTATTCCCCTGACCTGGATAGTCCCGGCTAGTCCGACCTTGTCAGATCTCAGAAGCTGAGCAAGCCCTGACTCATGTTCAGATGGGAGACCACCAAGGAGGTCCAGGGTTGCAACGCAGAGGCAGGCAATGGCAAACCACCTCTGGAAGCCTCTTGCCTTGAAAACCCTGTGGGGTCACCGTAAGTAGCTCTTTCTGCCACCAAGCGTCCCTTGCGTCTGCCGTCTCGAAAGCCCCCGAGAACAGGAAGGCCGGAGGAAAGCACAACAATCCAGATATTTCCGGCGAGGGAGAGGACAGGAGGCCGACTGAAGAATCAAAGGCAATGAGAGATGTCCTCGTTTGTGACTTCAGCATCTCCTGGATAAGCATGAGAACTTGGTTGGGTCTAAATGGGAGAGGACAAGTATGAGACCTGCGTTGTTGTTGTTCAGTCACAGAGTCGAGTCCAACTCTTTGTCCCCCCGTGGACCACATCACGCCCTTCTATTTTCCACTGTCCTCCTAATTTTGCTCAAATTCGTGTCCATTGCATCGATAACGCTGTCTAAGCATCTCATCTTTTGCCGTCCCCTTCTTCTTTTACCTTCCATCTTTCCCAGCATCAGGGTCTTCTCCAGGGAGTGCTCCCTTCTCATTTGGTGGCCAACGTATTTGAGCTTCAGCATCTGACCTTCCAGGGAACAGTCTGGGTTTGACAGAGAGCCAGGTTGGTGTGGTGGTTAAGTGTGTGGACTCAGATCTGAGAGAACCAGGTTTGATTCCCCACTCCTTCACTTGCAGCTGATGGAATGGCCTTGGGTCAGCCATAGCTCTCACAGAGGTTGTCCTTGAAAGGGCAGCTTCTGGGAGAGCTCTCTCAGCCCCACCAACTCAACAGGGTGTCTTGTGGAGGAGGAAGATAAAGGAGATTGTGAATCCACTCTGGGATTCGGAGTGGAGGGCGGAATATAGATCCAATATCATCTTCTTCCTTCCTTCCCTCCTTCCCTCCCTCCCTCCCTCCCTCCCTCCTTCCTTCCTTCCTTCCTTCCTTCCTTCCTTCCTTCCTTCCTTCCTTCCTTCCTTCCTTCCTTCCTTCCTTCCTTCCTTCCTTCCTTCCTTCCTTCCTTCTTTCCTTCCTTCCTTCCCTCCTTCCTTCCTTCCCTGCCTGCCTTGCGGCTCTCAGACATCTGATGTTTATTCTATGTGGCTCTTCAGTTAAGTAAGTAAGTAAGTAAGTAAAATTTTATTTGTATCCCGCCCTCCCCCGCCAAAGCAGGCTCAGGGCGGCTAACAACAACAGAAAATAACAATACATTAATAAAACATTAAATTAGCCTTAAAACCAATTAATACATTAATTAAGAACCATTACTAACCTAATAGCATTAAATTAAATCTGACAGTAATATTATCATTTGACGCTATGCCTGTCAGTTGGTATTGATGGCGGATCTCCAGACTGGACCATTTTGATGTTTCTTTTATTGTGCACTTATAGTTCAGCTATTCGTAAACGCCAGTTCAAAGAGGGTGGTCTTGCAGGCCCTGCGGAACTGATCAAGCAAGTCTGGCCACCCCTACTCCAGAGTCTTCTCCAGCACCACAGCTCGAAAGCATCTATTCTTCTGCGCTCGGCCTTCCTTATGGTCCAGCTCTCACAGCCATACATTACTACTGGGAATACCATCGCTTTGACTATACAGACTTTTGTTGGCAGGGTGATTTCTCTTCTTTTTATTATACTGCCCAGGTTCGCCATAGCTGTCCTCCCAAGGAGCAAACGTCTTTTAATTTCATGGCTAGAGTCACCATCTGCAGTGATCTTGGATCCCAGAAATGTGAAGTCTGTCACTGCTTCCATGTCTTCCCCTTCTTCCATGTCTTCTATTTGTCACGGTGTGATGGGGCCGGATGCCATGATTTTAATTTTTTTGATGTTGAGTTTCAAGCCTACTTTTGTGCTCTCCTCTTTCACCGTCAACAAGAGGTTCTTTAGGTCCTCCTCACTTTCTGCCATTAGAATGAATATTTATTTACAGTCAAAGACCATTATTTACCTGCCACAGGCCATTCACCATAAAACATCCTTATTAAACCACCAAAAATATTCCCAGAAATCTGTTTGATCATAAAACTTTCAAATCTTATAAGAATCCAGATAGTCTGAAATAAGTCTAAAATATCAAATGTCTATAAATTCACCAAAGAGATTCCAAGAAGTCCATTTGATCATAAAAACCTTCAAACCTTATAAGGATCCAGAAAGTCTTAAAATAAGTCTAAAATGTCAAATATCACATGTCTACAAAATCATATTAATCAAACAATTCAGACAGGTCATACAAATCATACAGAATCGTGTTTCTTATTGTGGCATTTTACCAAATGGTAAACAAAATTTAGCTATTTGTCTGGAGATAAGTGGATTTTCATCCTCACTGGGTTTATTATGAGGATAAAATTGGAAAGGGAGTGCTGTGTACCCTGCTCAGTGCCTGAGTGCCAGCATAGCCAGCTTCAAGAGGAGACTGCATAAACATCTGGAGCAGAGGTCCATCAGTGGCTATTAGCCACAGTGTATTGTTGGAACTCTTTGTCTGGGGCAGTGATGCTCTGGATTCTTGGTGCTTGGGGGGAGGGGGGCACAGTGGGAGGGCTTCTAGTGTCCTGGCCCCACTGATGGACCTCCTGATGGTGCCTGGTTTTTTTGGCCACTGTGTGACACAGAGTGTTGGGCTGGATGGCCCATTGGCCTGATCCAACATGGCTTCTCTTAGGTTCTTATGTCTGGGGCAGTGATGCTCTGTATTCTTGGTGCTTGGGGGTGGGGCACAGTGGGAGGGCTTCTATTGTCCAGGCCCCACTGATGGACCTCCGGATGGCACCTGGTTTTTTTGGCCACTGTGTGACACAGAGTATTGGACTGGATGGGCCATTGGCCTGATCCAACAGGGCTTCTCTTATGTTCTTATGTCAGGGGCAGTGATGTTCTGTATTCTTGGTGCTTGGGGGTGGGGAGGACAGTGGGACGGCTTCTATTGTCCTGGCCCCACTGTTGAACCTCCGAATGGCGCCTGGGTTGTTTTGGCCACTGTGTGACACAGAGTGTTGGACTGGATGGGATGGGAGCGTGCTAGACAAGAGTTCTGATTTTGCCTTTTAAAATTCTTTTGCTTTGTTTACAAGCCACCTTCCCGAGACTTGAAGCAGATTACTCAGTGTAAATCCACGCGTTCAACTGAAGGGGACGACGTACCAGGACGATGACTGCAGTAATCCAAAACATGCATTAGACATGATTCAGACAGCAGACGCAATGCAGGAAAAATGGTATTGTCTCATTACAGACAATGTAGAAGAACCGGAATGCATCAGTAGAAAAGAATCCTGGTGACCACAGCAGATAATGCATCCTATTTTTTCAAAGACGATCTCTATGCTGCCTCTTCAGTCTGGAGAAGAGGAGGTTTATTGGATTTTGAAGATATTGGATTTATAAAAAGTAAAGGTAGTCCCCTGTGCAAGCACCAGTCGTTTTCGACTGGGGTGACGTTGCTTTCACAACGTTTTCACAGCAGACTTTTTACAGGGTGGTTTGCCATTGCCTTCCCCAGTCATCTCCACTTCCCCCTCAGCAAGCTGGGGACTCATTTGACCGACCTCGGAAGGATGGAAGGCTGAGTCAACCTGGAGCCGGCTACTCGAACAAAGCTTCCGCTGGGATCAAACTCCAGTCGTGAGCAGAGTCTCAGAGTGGCTCACGATTACCTCCCCCCCGCAACAGACACCCTGTGAGATAGGTGAGGCTGAGAGAGCTCTGACAGAAGCTGCCCTTTCAAGGACCGCTCTGCCAGAGCTGTGGCTGACTCAAGGCCATTCCAGCAGCTGCAATTGGAGGAGTGGGGAATCAAACCCGGTTCTCCTGGATAAGAGCCCGCGCACTTCACCACTACACCAAACTGGATTGGGACCGCCATGTCAGGCCAGGCCACTCCACATGTGTAGCAGAGATTAGGTAGCAGAGACAGAAACTTTATAAAGGACACAGACAAACACAATTAAAGCATGCTTAAAATGTTAGCGCTCGTCGGCCTTAAAGGTGCTTCCTTTGTATTTCATAGAATCGTGGAGTTGGAAGGGACCTCCAGGGTCATCTAGTCCAGCCCCCTGCACAATGCAGGAAACTCACAAACACTTCCTCCTAAATTCACAGGATCTTCATTGCTGTCAGATGGCCATCAAGCCTCTGTTTCAAAACCTCCAAGGAAGGAGAGCCCATCACCTCCTGAGGAGGAAGCCTGTTCCACTGAGGAACCGTTCTAATGGTCAGGAAGTTCTTCCTAAAGTTGAGCCGGAAACTCTTTTGATTTAATCATAGAATCCTAGAGTGGGAAGGGACCTCCAGGGTCATCTAGTCCAGCCCCCTGCACAATGCAGGAAACTCACAAACACCTCCCCCTACATTCACAGGCCATTTAGCCTCTGTTTCAAAACCTCCAAGGAAGGAGAGCCCACCACCTCCCAAGGAGGAAGCCTGTTCCACTGAGGAATCGCTCTAACGGTCAGGAAGTTCTTCCTAATGTTTAGCTGGAAACTCTTTTGATATGTGTACATGACTTGCATCATGCTGCCAGTACGGTAGCCCGGGTGCCATAAGAACTCCTTTCAGTCCTCAGATCTGGAATGGGGGTGTGTCAGGTGTTGTACAAACCGAAGGCTCTCTCCACCCCCCACCCCCCCCCCCAAAAAAACCTGCATTTTGTTGCACAGTCTACAAAAATGGGAAAGGAGGCGGGAGTGAAGAAAGGTTGTTCCAGAACCTCTAGCTTTTCCACAAACTGAAGCCACACCATAAGAATATAAGAGAAGCCATGTTGGATCAGGCCAATGGCTCTTCCAGTCCAACACTCTGTGTCACACAGTGGCCCAAAAAAACCCAGGCACCATCGGGAGGCCCATCAGTGGGGCCAGAACACTAGAAGCTCTCCCACTGTCCCCCACCCCCAGCACCAAGAATACAGAACATCACTGCCCCAGACATGAGAACATAAAAGAAGCCATGTTGGATCAGACCAGTGGCCCATCCAGTCCAACACTCTGTGTCACACATAAGAACATAAGAGAAGCCATGTTGGATCAGGCCAATGGCCCATCCAGTCCAACACTCTGTGACACACATAAGAACCTAAGAGAAGCCATGTTGGATCAGGCCAGTGGCCCCTCCAGTCCAACACTCTGTGTCACACATAAGAACATAAGAGAAGCCATTTTGGATCAGGCCAGTGGCCCATCCAGTCCAACACTCTGTGTCACACATAAGAACATAAGAGAAGCCATGTTGGATCAGGAGCAGAGGTTCATCAGTGGCTATTAGACACAGTGCGTGTGTGTGTGTGTGTGTGTGTGTATATATATATATATATATATATATATATATATATATATATATATATATATATATATATTTGGCCGCTGTGTGACACAGAATGTTGGACTAGATAGGCCATTGGCCTGATCTAACATGGCTTCTCTTATGTTCTTATGTAGTCTTTGTATCAACCTCGACTCGTCATTGAACCCGCATGCTTGACAGTGGCGGTTGGTTGTGGTTGTGGTGGTTGTTGTGGTGGTGGTGGCTGCTGCTGTTGTTGTCACACACATGGCCCGGCCCAACCTAACATGGCGCAGCCCAACAAGGTCTCATTTATGTCAGATTCGGCCCTCATGACAAATGCTGCTCCAAGACTGCCAGGGAGGGGAAACTCGCCAACTCCCTCGGGAGCCGATTCCGCTGTCGAACAAAAAAAAAAATTGTAAAAAAAAGTTCCTCCTAATCTCCAGCCTGTATCTGTCCTCCTGTAGTTTAAACCCACATCTTCATAATTCCACCTGGAGTAAAACTCAGTCCTTCAAACGGGCGGCTTGGCACGGAAATTTCTTAGTGCACAGCTAGGCACAAATAATTCTCGGCGCGATGAAAAGTCGATACTCAAATTTCCCCATTTCGCTATTGCTTTATCCAGCCTTCCATTTACATCATGAGGACACTTCAGAGCACGGCAAACTCTCACGTGCACAAGCGAAAAAATATTGTCTTCGATTGTCTTCATAGGGAAGGTGTTCCAGCCCTTTAATCATTCTAGTTGCCCTTTTATGAACTTTCTCCAATGCTATAATATCCTTTTTGAGGTGCGGCGACTACGTTTATTGATAGACCGATACTTTGGCCGAAGCCATTTCTTGAGAAGAATGAAACTGATACATTGATACAAAGCTTTTAAGGATTACTTCAAAAGCATTCCAAGGGGAGGGGGAAGCGGGAGAGCGTTCACACATAAAATGTCCGAACTATTCACATTCCCAGGGCGTTATCAGAACTTTGTCCTTGCTATGCCCAGATGTCTCGTCCTTCCTCAGGAGGATACATGGGAAGGTACTGATTATTTAGTTCCCTTCTCACTACTTCTAACCTACAGCCATAAAGCAGGATAATAAACAGGAAAGAATAACAAACTCAAAGAACTGGGTCCTTAATGACATTTCCTAGACTAGACTTTGTCAGGACCCTAAAACAATCAATTATCAATAAGATTTAACCATGCTTGACATACTGCCCCCCTTAAATTCAACCCACAACCACCACAACAACCACTACCACAACCACAACAACAACCACCAAAATTACCACCAACAACAACCAACAACCACAACCAACCAACAACCACCACAACCACCACCACCACAACCATAGCAACAACATTTCATTTGTATCCCGCCCTCCCCACCGAAGCAGGCTCAGGGCAGCTTACAACACAGACACTTCAACAATTAAAACAATACATATTATAAGTACATACATATTATAAATCATACTACTATAAAATTAGTCATTTTTTGCAATTAAAAGCCTTCTAAGATTAAACTGGTGCTAAAATCTTGATGTTATGCATCATACACTTTTTCCGTGGCGACGGTATTCCTTCAACAGTAAAATTGATTGCTGTGAAATTATTAAGTAGAAGCCAGTTGGAAAAGAGCAGTCTTGCGGGCCCTATATAAGATTAGGTCATGGAGATATAAACTTTATAAAGGACACAGACAAACACAATTTAAAAAAACAAACAAACTTAAATCATACTTGAAACGTTAGCACTCGTTAGTTTCAAAGGTACTTTCTTTGTATTTCTCCCACGGGATCCAGGGAACTGGGCAAAGGAAACTCTGGTTCCTTCCTTCTGTCCCCAGAGAACCAGGAGGGAGAGGAGCCTCAGCCAATAGAAAGAAGAGAGGCTTGGCTCAGTACCTCTGCTGTGTGATTGAGAGAGCCTGGAAAAACAAGCTCTGCCTCCCCCCCTTCCTCCCCAAGGGAGGAGCCTCAGCCAACGGAGAAAATAGAGGTTATGCTCTGTAAGCAAGCCTTGCAAAACAAGTAGTGATGCAGAAGGAAGCACGAGAGAGGGAGCAGATAATAGTCAGTGGCTCGGGGACCTGAGAGGAGCCCTCTGGGGGCCTGATTCGGCCCCGGGCCACATGTTTGACACCCCTGCTCTAGGTTGATCCTGCATTGAGCAGGGGGTTGGACTAGACAGCCTCTATGGCCTCTTCCAACTCTATGTGACTCTATGATTCTATCCAGGGGTGGAATTCTAGCAGGAGCTCCTTTGCATATTAGGCCACACAACCCTGATGTAGCCAGTCCTCCAAGAGCTTACAAGGCTCTTTTTTGTAAGCTCCTGGAGGATTGGCTACATCAGAGGGGTGTGGCCTTGCAGCCAACATATGATTACTCTATAAGGCAAGGGTGGTCAAACTTGCTTAAAGTAAGAGCCACAAAGAATGAATGTCAGATGTTTGAGAGCCTCAAGGCGTGAACAAATATCACACACCCACATCTTTATTAAAACTCTTTATATTTTCTTTGCACAGGAAGATAAAATACATATGCATGCACTTTACAACATGACCATGCTAGAAAGAGGCTTTTTTTTTTTAAAAAAAGAAAAGATAAAAAGTTGGGAATAACAGTCCTCATAAAACCAGCATAGGGAAAGATTAGGGAGTTATTTCTTGGCATCAGTGGGAGAAAGGCACGCACATGTACTGTATAAATCATTGACCACAGTTTGCATCATTAGGCATCTCTCTTTACCTTGACACCAAGGTTAGTAAATACATCTCCTACACGAGCTGTGAAACTAAGGGGGAACCCTGCACTGCCCTCTTTAATCCCATCCCTCCTTTCAGTGGCTCCTTCAGCTCTTGCACTCTCTTTCCCCACTTTAGGTCTCTGGACGACCTCTGTGGCAGAAGAGAAGAGCTTGCAAGCCTGCCGATTCCCCCCTCCTTCCCTGCTTCCCACACGGTGGAAATAGTCGCCTCCCTATGGGTCAGCACTCAGAGGCTGACTAAGATCCCAATGCTAAGCGCACTTACTTGAGAGTAAGCCTGCGTGAAGTTCCTCTTCAGCCTCTGGGAGCCGTACGATATGTGTGATTAAAGAGCGGCACTTTGGCCCTCCCCCGCTATAGGGTTTACGAGGCAAAAGACGTTCAGAGGTGGGTTGCCTCTGCTTAGAGACCCTGGATTTCCTTGGTGGTCTCCAGGGTTGCCAGGTCCAGTTCAAGAAATATCTGGGGACTTTGGGGGTGGAGCCAGGAGACTTTGGGGGGTGGAGCCAGGAGACACTGGGGGTGCAGCCAGGAACAAGGCTGTGACAAGCGTCATTGAACTCCAAAGGGAGTTCTGGCCATCACATTGAAAGGGACCCCACACCTTTTCAATGCCTTCCTTCCATTAGAAATAACGAAGGATAGGGGCACCTTTTGGGGAGGGCTCATAGAATTGCACCCCCTGGTTCAATCTTTTTGAAACTTGGGGGGTATTTTGGGGAGGGGGATTGGATGATATACTGGAAATGTGGTGCCTCTGCCTCAAAAAACAAGGCCCCCCCAGACCCCCACGGATCAATTCTCCATTATTTCCTATGGGAAGAAGTCTCCCTAGGGAATAGTAGAGTTCCCAGCAGACATTTCCCTCCCTTCCCCCCGCTTTCTGAGGACCCTGAAGCGGGGGGAGGGCCTCCAAACCGGGGGATCCCCTGCCCCCACCTGGGGACGAGGCAAAGCAAGAAAACCAAACACTGCAATATAAGTGCAAAGCACTCTTTTGCTCAGTCACTTTTGTAACTGTAATTCTAAATGTCCTTCATAGCAAATAAACAGTCCTTAGTAGAAACTCAAACTTTAAATGTTGCCAGGAATGAAAAACTGCTGTCTTTCTGTTGAGTAGGGTTGCCAAGTCCAATTCAAGAAATATCTGGGGACTTTGGGGGTGGAGCCAGGAGACTTTGGGGGTGGAGCCAAGAGACATTAGGGGTGGAGCCAAGATCAAGGCTGTGACAAGCATCATTGAGCTCCAAAGGGAGTTCTGGCCATCACATTTAAAGGGACAGCACACTTTTTAATTTCCTTCCTTCCATAGGAAATAATGAAGGACAGGGGTGCCTTTTATGTATGTATGTATGTATGTATGTATGTATGTATGTATTTATTTATTTATTTATTTATTTATTTATTTATTTATTTATTTATTTATTTATTTATATTTTGATTTATATCCCGCCCTTCCCACCGAAGTGGCTCAGGGCGGCTCACAACACATAAAAATTAACATAGGGTTTAACTTTTAAAACATCAATTAACATCATTTTAAAACAATAAGTTAATAAAACATAAACATAAAACCAGCGGTCTATCAAAATGCCCCTACCACCATCCGAAGTTCCCAGTGTCGGTTAATTGTAAGCCAGTCGGAAGAGGGCCGGGGCTCATAGAATTGGGCTTTTGGGGCTCATAGAATTGGACCCCCTGGTCCAATCTTTTCGAAACGTGTGTGTGGGGGGGTATTTTGGGGAGAGGCACTAGATGCTATACTGAAAATTTGGTGCCTCTACCCCAAAAAACAGCCCCTCCCCAGAGCCCCAGATACCCGCAGATCAATTCTCCATGATTTTCTATGGGAATAAATCTCCAGAGTTCCCAGCAGACATTTCCCTCCCCTCCCCCTGCTTTCTGACAACCCTGAAGTGGGGGGAAGGCCTCCAAACCGGGGGATCCCCTGCCCCCACCTGGGGATTGGCAACCCTACTGTTGAGAGACGCAGATAGCCTGGCCGTTCCTCTTAGTAATTCAACAGGTGTACTAGCAGCGACACGAGTCTTAGGTTCAAGTTTGTGTTTCCTTTACACTTCCTCTGGCCGCTATTTTTACAATCCGGAACCCATGCTTTGGCAACAGCTCACAGCCATATCTTATCAGTATGCACGAACGGTTCTTCCCAGTAGGCGTCCCTCCCCTCCCCCACACTTTCTGATGACCCTGAAGTGGGGGGCAGGGCCTCCAAACGGGGGACCCCCTGCCCCCACCTGGGGACTGCAGCGACACAAAGAGTAATGTGGAAAGGAAAAGAGGAAACGAGCCCTAAGGCAGCCACGAAAGACCAGCCTCAAGTATGAAAATATAAAGTTTACCAAACAGTTTAAGCAAAAGTGCAAAAAAGTCACCCGGAAACCCAATCGTCAGGCAATTAGCTTTCAAAGTAACCAGTCTTTGAGTCGAAACAAAGTAAGGTTTTATTTGATAATCCATATGCAGTGAGCCAAGAATTGGGACTGATACTAAGTAATGTTGCAGAGCATACTTAAAGATGGTACATCAAAGGTTTTCTAAACAAAGCTACACATTCTAAACAAAGCTGTATTCACGTGTGAATATTCGCACTGTATCGTCTCTTATCTCTTCCTGTGGTTTTCCTTCCTGGGACTAGCTGGAGAGCTCGTCCCTGGAGGCGCTTTATCTTCAAAGGGCAAATTCTTGCATTTGTTAGTAACTGTGAGAAAGGCCCAAGCTGGGCGCTAGCAATATTCTACTTTGATGGGCTCAGCTTACTTTATGGTTAGTAATGTGGGTTAGACATTGCATGTACATTTATTACACATTTTGCATTCAAGAGAATTGGCATTGCCTGACACCAATGTCCTTTCAATTCAGAGTAGAAGTTCATAGTCTTTATGGTGGAGATCCGGGAAAGAAGTTGGCAAAGCCGTGAATGGAGAGTCCGACGCTCCAGAGGTTTCTTTCAACACACGCCAGTGTAGGGACAATTGGCAGCCCAGCACGAGAACGCAACAGGGAGGCGCGTATTACCCTGTTTCACTGAAGGCTTTTACAAGCTTCAAAATACATTCACAAAGAGGCACAAAGCTCAAATATTCTGCAGAGTACCAGAATATTTGAGCTTTGCGCCTCTTGCAAATGTTTGAATGTGTTTTGAAGCTTGTAAAAGCCTTCGGTGAAACAGGGCAATGCTCGCCTCCCTGTTGCGTTCTCGTGCTGGGCTGCCGATTGTCCCTACACCGACGTGTGCTGAAAGAAACCTCAGGAGCATTGGACTCTCTATTCACGGCTTTGCCAACTTCTTCTTTCGGAGAGCCAGTTTGGTGTAGTGGTTAAGTGTGCGGAGTCTTATCTGGGAGAACCAGGTTTGATTCCCCACTCCTCCACTTGCACCTGCTAGCATGGCCTTGGGTCAGCCATAGCTCTGGCAGAGGTTGTCATTGAAACGCAGCTGCTGTGAGAGCCCTCTCCAGCCCCACCCACCTCTCCTCCTCCTCCTCCTCCTCCTCCTCCTCCTCCTTCTCCTCCTCCTCCTCCTCCTCCTCCTCCTCCTCCTTCTTCTTCTTCTTCTTCTTCTTCTTCTTCTTCTTCTTCTTCTTCTTCTTCTTCTTCTTCTTCTTCTTTCCCAGGTCTCCACCATAAAGACTATGAACGTCTACTCTGAACTGAAAGGACATTGGGTTTCCGGGTGATTTTTTTGCACTTTTGCTTAAACTGTTTGATAAAACTCTTGAGGCTGGTCTTTTTGATAAAACTCTTGAGGCTTTGGTTTGATAAAACTCTTGAGGCTGCCTTAGGACTTGTTTCCTCTCTTCCCCACACGAGGAATGGCAACTCTGTCTCCCATTCAAGTATTAACCAAGGCCAAGATCAGGCTAGTCTGGGCCATCCGGGTCAGGACACCGAAAACCTACGGATTGCTGATTTACCGCCATAATGATAGCTCCTTTCCAAACGCACGCCACCCCATCTGCTGTCTGCAGCCAAACCCTGAGATACCATCACTCCTCTGCCAGTTCTTTCCGACAGGGTTTTGTGCCAGGCATTCCTAAACCTACAGCCCTCATCCGCAGATAGGAAGAGGCAGGTAGATGTGGCCGAACAGGTAACCGGGGTGTCGCCTTCTAGGGGGACAGGCCAAGCAGGACAAGGAGCGGTGTGATGTCACCAGTCCCACACTGTTGGAAGCCTCCATTACAGCCTTGCTGTAATGTACTGAGTGATGAGACGTGTTGAAGGCAACATACTTTATTGGCGAGTACATCACAAGAGAAAGAAACGCGGGCCGTGCCCCGGTTATATACATCCCCCGGAACAACCCTCCGTCTGGCCAGGTCCAATCCTATCCAGTTAAACTTCCTGCCACAGATCTTGATTGGCGGGGCGTATTAGCGAGCGACATCCGGGGACCAGTGGGCTTCCACTGGTCGCCTCTGTAGCGTTCGCTGTGAACCTCAAGACTGAAATGCAAGACATAACAGGTGCCAATGCCCAGGTGGGTAAATAAAAAACTGCTAAGAGACACCATAACTTTTAAATGACAAGACAATGCAATGTGGAGGTCAGTGGTGTTGTGACCGGGCTTGCACAGAGAACTTCAAATGAACAAAAACACGCTTCAAAAGGATTTCCCCACAAATCAGTTCAAAAGTAGTTCGACAAACTTTCCAATCACAAAGGAACATCCATATTCCAGTATTTAGTTCATGGGGTTAAAGGAAGCCCTTCCAAAGATGTCTGTTCTAGATATCAAGACGTTTCATCCGTCTTTCTTCAGTTTGGAGGCTTATTTTTCACTGGAACCCAGGGGGTTGGACTAGATGACCTTGGAGGTCCCTTCCAACTCTGATTCTATGAAATAAAGGGATGTGGATGGAACATGAAAAGAAGGGACCCTGAAAAGGGGACCAAGGAAGGGGCAAAAAGGTCCCTGAGACATGTTAGGCTTTGCAGAGATGGAATTGTCTGTTTCTTGGTTTGGTTCCCCCCCCCCAAAAAAAGTATCAAATTTTCAAAAAATAATGATAGTAATAATACAGTAGCAGCGTCATAATAAGCAGGACAAAATAATAAATTCAAAGGTCGGCAAATTAAATACATACATCCTAATACAAATAGAATATTTAAGGGAAAAAAAGAAACGAAGGGGAAAAAACCAGAACGAGTACAAAATTATTAAAGTGAAGGGATACAATTGAAAGGAGAAGTGTCGCTTTCACAAAATTAGGTCACCAAGACAGATAATCTAAACTCGAAAGGTAAGTAAGAAATGGCATCCAAATTGAGCCTGTTTCAGATTCATGTATGTGCAATTTTAGCCATTAGACAAAAATCGATTGCTTTTTTTCAGCCATTTATTGATAGCAGGTACATGGGTGTCCTTCCAACACCTTGCAAATGCCGCTATTGCTGCCATGCATGAAATGGCTATTGATTCTTTACGAATTGAGGGGATTTTAAACTCGTCCCAACTGTGTAGTAAAGCAGATTCTGCTGAGACGGGTATATTATAGGCCAGGGGTGGCCAACGGTAGCTCTCCAGATGTTTTTTCCCTACAGCTCCCATCAGCCCCAGCCATTGGCCATGTTGGCTGGGGCTGATGGGAGTTGTAGGCAAAAAACATCTGGAGAGCTACCATTGGCCACCCCTGTTATAGGTTGTTGTGTTATATTGTTTCTGAACCTTTCCTCAAAATTCCACCATAAGTGGACATGACCACCAACCAGGCCTCAGATTCAGCAGGAGCTCACAGGAGCACAGCTCCTGAACCTTCCTGCGGGTTCCCCATCTTCCTCCCCACCTATCTACTTTGTCCATTGAATAGGAGGTGCAGCTGCATAACAATCCCTGGATTAGGAGAGCAGACAGACAGACAGCCACCAGGGGCTCTGCCACAGCCCCAGCAGCCCTCATTAACCCCCTGGAGAAGTCTGTGCCACCCTTTCTCCACTTCTTTCTTCACCCTTTCTCCACTGGAGAGCCAGTTTGGTGTAGTGGTTAAGTGTGCGGACTCTTATCTGGGAGAACCGGGTTTGATTCCCCACTCCTCCACTTGCACCTGCTAGCATAGCCTTGGGTCAGCCATAGCTCTGGCAGAGGTTGTCCTTGAAAGGGCAGCTGCTGTGAGAGCCCTCTCCAGCCCCACCCACCTCACAGGGTGTCTGTTGTGGGGGAGGAAGGGAAAGGAGATTGTGAGCCACTCTGAGACTCTTCGGAGTGGAGAGCGGGATATAAATCCAATATCTTCATCTACCTCACAGGGTGTCTGTTGTGGGGGGGGGGGGAAGGTAAAGGAGATTGTGAGCCTCTTCGGAGTGGAGGGCGGGATATAAATCCAATATCTTCATCTACCTCACAGGGTGTCTGTTGTGGGGAGGGGAAGGTAAAGGAGATTGTGAGCCGCTCTGAGACTCTTCGGAGTGGAGGGCGGGATATAAATCCAATATCTTCTTCTTCTTATGTGATTTTGGGTGGCGGGTGGCTTGCTGGTCTTTTGACTGGGGGGGGGGGGCGACAGCCCAGGAGAGCCCCAGGTGAGCGAGGCCTGCTTGGGCTGGCTGGATCTCTAGCCAGCCCAATCAGGCCTCGCTCGCCCGGGGCTTTCCTTTCTTGCATCGGTTTCCATTTGGCTTCGGGGATGGGGACAGCATATGCTAATGAGCTCCACCGCCTATTTTTCTACAAAAGGACCCCTGCCACCAGCAATGCTTATAAGAGCCTGTGGCACCATGCTTGGTTTGATTTCTGACCCGATGCTTTTTGCACGCCAAAGGGAAACTGAGTCTTCCAGATGGTCTGCACCTGCTGTATTTCAGGAGACTGCGTGGGACCTTAAAAGATGAACTCTGCCCCTTTGCTCTTCTTGGTCATCGCTCTGTGGGCTAAAAGGGGTAAGTCTCGATCCAGTGCTCATTCATTCGGCCCTTGGTCCCATCTGCATGCCCGCAAATACAAATGGAATATTTAAGGAGAAAAAGAAACGAAGGGGGGGGGGGGGAAACCAGAACGAGTACAAAATTATTAAAGTGAAGGGGTACCGTTTAAATAAGAAGGCTTGTCTTCACAAAATTAGGTCGCCAAGACGAACAATCGAAACCAGAAAGGTCTTTCAAGACGTCGCGAATGTCACTTTTGCTGCCGTGCATAAAATTGCGATGAATTCTTTACGAATTGAGGGGATTTTAAACTAGGGTTGCCAATCCGCAGGTGGGGGCAGGGGATCCCCCGGTTTGGAGGCCCTCCCCCCGCTTCAGGGTCATCAGAAAGCAGGGGGAGGGGAGGGAAATGTCTGCTGGGAACTCTGGTATTCCCTATGGAGACTTATTCCCATAGGCAATAACGAAGAATTGATCCGCAGGTATCTGGGACTCTGGGAGGGCTGTTTTTTGAGGTAGAGGCCCCAAATTTTCAATATAGCATCCAGTGCTTCTCCCCAAAATACCCTCCAAGTTTCAAAAGGATTGGACCAGGGGGCCCAGTTCTATGAGCCCCCAAAGAAGGTACCCCTATCCATTATTTTCTATGGAAGGAAGGTATTTGGAGTTAAATTATGCTTGTCACACCCTTGTTCCTGGCTCCACCCCCAAAGTCCCCAGATATTTCTTGAATTGGACTTGGCAACCCTATTTTAAACTCATCCCAACTGTGTAGTAAGACAGTTTCTGCTGAGTGGGGTATATGATAGGTTGTTGTGTTATGCATCTGTTCCTGAACCTTTCCCCAAAATTCCATCATAAGTGGACATGACCACCAACAATGCTTATAAGAGCCTGTGGCATAGGGTTGCCAAGTCCAATTTAAGAAATATCTGGGGGCTTTGGGGGTGGAGCCAGGAGACTTTGGGGGGTGGAGCCAGGAGGCTTTGGGGGTGGAGCCAGGAGACATTGGGGTGGAGCCAAGATCAAGGCTGTGGCAAGCATAATGGAACTCCAAAGGGAGTTCTGGCCATCACATTTAAAAGGGACGGCACACCTTTTCAATTCCTTCCTTCCATAGGAAATAATGAAGGATAGGGGCACCTTCTTATGGGGCTCATAGAATTGGACCCCCTGGTCTAATCGTTTTGAAACTTAGGGGATATTTTGGGGAGAGGCACTAGATGCTGTACTGAAAATGTGGGGCCTCTACCTAAAAAAACAGCCCCCCTCCAGAGCCCCAGATACTCGTGGATCCATTCTCTATTATTTTCTATGGGAATACATCTCCATAGGGAATAATAAAGTTCCCAGCAGACATTTCCCTCTCCCCCCGCTTTCTGAGGACCCTGAAGCGGGGGGAGGGTCTCCAAACCGAGGGATCCCCTGCCCCCACCTGGGGATTGGCAACCCTACTGTGGCACCACGCTTGGTTTGGTTTTTGACCCGATGTTTTTTACACCACTGGTCTCTTGCTGGCCTGACGCCCGGCTTGTTGCTCAAGAACGAAACGTGGAGAGCACACGAACGCGGGAAAACAGTGCAAGAGCCACTGATTGCAAAGGCACGCTGGCTTCTCTAGGGTTGCCAAGTCCAATTCAAGAGATATCTGGGGACTTTGGGGGTGGAGCCAGGAGACTTTGGGGGTGGAGCCAGGAGCAAGGTTGGGACAAGCATAATTGAACTCCAAAGGGAGTTCTGGCCATCACATTTAAAGGGACTGCATGCCTTTGAAATGCCGTCCCTCCATTGGAAATAATGGATAGGGCCACTTTCTTTGGGGGCTCATAGAAGTGGACCCCCTCGTCCAATCCTTTTGAAACTTGGAGGGTGTTTTGAGAAGAGGCATTGGAGGTTATGCTGCAAATCTGTTTGCCTCTACCTCAAAAAAACAGCCTTCCCAGAGCCTCAGGTACCTACAGAGCAATTCTCTATTACACCTCTCGAGGCGTTTCGGGGAAACTCTATGGTCTTCCCGGACGCTCTAGCCATTTGGGAGGGGGGGAACTCTATGGTATCATAGAGTTTTCCCCTCCCAAATGGCTAGAGCGTCCGGGAAAACCACAGAGTTTCCCCGGAAACGCCTAGAGTGGTCACCATGCGATGTTGCCGGCTCGATGACGTCACTTCTGGCTGACGTCATCATGCCGACAACATCAGGGGAGGTTCCCCCCGCTGGCCCAATGTGGGCCGATGGGTTAGGAACCGGGGACTTGGCAGCCGTACTTACAACACCTCCCTTCTGACTGGGATTGTAAGGACCCTCTGTTCTGAGTTGTATCTTACAAAGGGAACTTTGATTCTGGAATGTTTATGCCCTAATCGCCTTGTTGACCTCTAAGGCGCTGCTGCTACAAGTAGTATACTAGTAGTAGTTTAGTAGTAAGCATGCTGATTTGGGTTTTATGACCGATCGTTCGGTTTGCTCAAATGTTTACTAACAGGGTTGTGGGTTTTTTTTGAGAGTAGGAACTCACAGGAACGCAGTTCCGGCTGACTTGACATCAAGGGGGTGTGGCCTAATATGGAAATAAGTTACTGCCAGGCTTTTTCTACTGAAAAGACCCCACGTGAAACGATGGCGATGTCAGGGGTGTGGCCTAATACGCAAATGAGTTCCTGCTGGGGCTTTCGCTACTAAAAAAAGCCCTGATAACTGGCCACATTAATTTTTTAAGGGAAAATGTGCCTTGGCTGTTTGAATAAACCATTTTTAAAACATCCCTGCGACGCAGGATAAGTATTCCCACCTGATAGATGGCACGGGTTGGAAAGGCAGAGTGCAGGAGCACTTCCACCTTGGCCGCGCTGAATTGCTCCCTTCTAAATCCATGGGTGTCAGTGGGCTCAGAAGGGTTTAGGATGGCCCTGTTGAAGAGTTTGCAGCCAGGACAGGTGAGATTCAGCCAGTCCGTTTTGCTCTCATCTCCGTCCATCCTTCTCTGACAAATATGCTGTCCCCAGGGTGGTCAAACGGCAGTTCCCCCTGGGATAGGAGTGTGTGGTTCTCGAAACCCCCACCGCCCTATTGGCCAACTTAGAAAAGGCATTTCTCTCTTTAAATGACTTCTCCAAGCCAAGCCAGCCGGTGGCTTGGAGAATTCATATAAAGTTGCTTTCTTTCCACATCCCTCTTCCCCCAATCTATTTTATTTTATTTTCCTTCCTTCCTTCCTTCCTTCCTTCCTTCCTTCCTTCCTTCCTTCCTTCCTTCCTTCCTTCCTTCCTTCCTTCCTTCCTGTTTGTTGTAGTGGTTAAGTCTGCGGACTCTTATCTGGGAGAACCTCCACTTGCACCCACTCCTCCACTTGCACCTGCTGGAATGGCCTTGGGTCAGCCGTAGCTCTGGCAGAGGTTGCCCTTGAAAGGGCAGCTGCTGTGAGAGCCCTCTCCAGCCCCACCCACCTCACAGTGTGTCTGTTGTGGAGGAGGAAGATAAAGGAGATTGTGAGCCACTCTGAGATTCGGAGTGGAGGGTGGGATATAAATCCAATATCATCATCATCATCTTCTTCTTCCTCTTCTTCTCCTTCCTTCCCTCCTTCCTTCCATCCTTCCTTCCCTCCCTCCCTTCCTCCTTCCTTCCATCCCTCCTTCCCTCCCTTCATTCCCTCCCTTCCTTCCTTCCTCCCTTCCTTCCCTCCTTCCTTCTTTCCCTCCTTCCTTCCCTTCCCTCCTTCCTTCCTTCCTTCCTTCCTTCCTTCCTTCCCTCCTTCCTTCTTTCCCTCCTTCCTTCCCTTCCCTCCTTCCTTCCTTCCCTCCTTCCTTCCTTCCTTCCTTCCTTCCTTCCTTCCTTCCTTCCTTCCTTCCTTCCTTCCTTCCTTCCTTCCTTCCTCCCTCCCTCCCTTCCTTCCTTCCTTCTTTCCCTGCCTGTGCTCAAACATCTGATGTTCATGTTTTGAGGCTCTCAAACATCTGATGTCAATCTCTCAGCCATCTGACATGTATTCTATGTGGCTCTTATGTTGAGCAAGTATGGCCATCCCTCCTCTATTCCCCTCTAGAGGGCTCCATCTCATGCCAGGTTGTCCCATTCAGAGTTGAGAAAGAATACCTCCAGGAAGGATTTCTAGTGATCAGTGTTGGTTGTTGCCTCATCCAGAGCACAGTTTACTTAAGCAACCCGGTGAAGCGTTTCGGGTGTGGGCGGGGAATGGGGGTGTGGCTTGCAACGCCCTCCCTAATGGTGGCTTGTGACACCCTGTAATTGAGATGGATGTGGTGGAACAGCGAATCTTTGTGACGCAGTTGAGGTTTTGCAGACAGACAAAGCCCAATATTCCGAGAAAGAACGGGGCAGTTCGGGATAATTCATCCGCTTGTGGTTTTCTGAGCCCTGCCTTTGGGAAGACAGTCTTCCTTCAGCCTCAGTAGGAAGGTGAAATTGTAGGCAACTGGGGCCAGGTTGGGTTAGGTGACCCACCTTGGTTTTGCAACAGCACGATCATACTCATGTTATCATAAAGTTGGAAGGGACCCCCAGGGTCATCTAGTCCAACCCCCTGCACAATGCAGGAAACTCACAAACACCTCCCCCTAAATTCACAGGATCCTCATTGCTGTCAGAGGGCCATCTAGCCTCTGTTTAAAAACCTCCAAGGAAGGAGAGCCCACCACCTCCCGAGGAGGAAGCCTGTTCCACTGAGGAACCACTCTTAACAGTCATAGAATCATAGAATGAGAAGGGACCTCCAGAGTCATCTAGTCCAACCCCCTGCACAATGCAGGAAACTCACAAACACCTCCCCCTAAATTCACAGGCTCCTCATAGCTGTCAGATGGCCATCTAGCCTCTGTTTAGAAACCTCCAAGGCAGGAGAGCCCGCCACCTCCCGAGGAAGCCTGTTCCACCAAGGAATCGCTGTAACAGCCAAGAAGTTTTTCCTAATGTTGAACCAGAAACTATTTTGAATTAATGTCAACCTGTTGGTTCTGATGCAGCTTTCTGGGGCCAAATAAAACAATTCCACACCATCCTCTATATGACAGCCCTTCAAGTACTTGAAGATGGTGATCATATCACCTCTGAGAGCCGGTTTGGTGGAGTGGTTAAGTGTGCGGATTCTTATCTGGTAGAACCGGGTTTGATTCCTTACTCCTCCACTTACAGCTGCTGGAATGGCCTTGGGTCAGACAAAGCTCTTGCAGGAGTTGTCCTTGAAAGGGCAGCTTATGGAAGACCCCTCTCAGCCCCACCCACCTCACAGGGTGTCTGTTGTGGGGGAGGAGGGTAAAAAAAGGTTGTACACCACTCTGAGATTCAGAGTGAAGGGTGAGGTATAAATCCAATACGACCATCACCACCTCTTCTTCTTCTTCTCCTTCTCCTCCTTCTTCTCCTCCTCCTCCTCCTTCTCCTTCTCCTCCTCCTCCTTCTTTTCCTCCTCCTCCTCCTTCTTTTCCTTCTCCTCCTTCTCCTCCTCCTCCCTGCTTAATTCTTGGATGGGAAACCAACAAGGAAGTCCAGGGTCTCCACGCAGAGGCAAGAAATGGCAAACTACCTCTGACATCTCTTACTTCGAGAACCTGACGTGGTCACCATGAGGCAGGTGCGACTTGCCAGCGCTTGAGAACACACAGTAGTGGAATGGCCTTTACCTGGATAACCCAGGATGGTCTGATGTTGGACGGTCAGCCCTATTCAGATAAAACAGGGGCAACCAAACTTGTTTAATGTAAGAGCCATATAGACTAAACATTAGATGTCTGAGAGGCACAAGACATGAACATTAGATGTTTGAGAGCCGGAAGGAAGGAAGGCCAGCAAATGGAGGCAGAGGAGAGAGAGAGACAAGTGGAAAGAAAGCAACTTTAACTTTAAATGCATTCCCCAAGCCACCAGCTGGCTTGGCTTGGAGAAGTGATTTAAAGAGAGAACCACCTTTTCCAAGTCATTGCGTGTTGGGGGCTTCGAGAGCCACACAATATATGTGAAAGAGCCACATGTGGCTCCCGTGCCACAGTTTGGCCACCCCTGAGACAGAATAATTAGAATTTTTGTTTTTAGTGACAGGCTTTATATTATATAATCATAGAATCTTAGAATTGGAAGGGACCTCCAGGGTCATCTAGTCCAACCCCCTGCACAATGCAGGGAACTCACAAATACCTGCAGGCTCCCATGCCCAGAAGATGGAAAAATCCTCCAGGATCCCTGGGCCAAACTGGCCTGGAGAAAAAATTGTTTCCCGACCCCAAAGCATCAATCAGCATTTCGTAGGGTTGCCAATCCCCAGGTGGGGGCAGGGGATCCCCCGGTTTGGAGGCCCTCCCCCTGCTTCAGGGTCGTCAAAAAGCAGGGTGGGGGGGAGGGGAGGGAAATGTCTGCTGGGAACTCTATTATTCTGTAATGTACTGGGAGACGAGACGTGGTAAAGGCATTGGTCTTTAATCGCTGATACATTACAGAACTGGGGAACACGCGGCCGGGTCCGCTAATATATACATGCACCCCGGATCAACCCCCCTGCTGGCCAGCCCAATCCTGGCCAGTTAAACTTCCCGCGCTTGGTCTTGATTGGTGGTGACTTTTCCCGCGCTGCGCCAGGTAACCCGAGGACGTCCCGGCTTGCGCGGCGCGGGTGCAGAGTCCGATACTCAACACTCCTCCCCCCTTAGTTTAAACCACATAGTCCCGGAGGTACGCCGGTGCTCTCCGTTCCCGTGTCGATCTCCTCGGGGTCGCTCTTGGTGCGGAGGCTGGTTCCGTTGTGGGCGATGCTGCTTCTGGCTGCGGGATGTTGGGGTCTGTTTCAGGCTCCGGCTCTGGTTCGGTGTCTCTGGGGGCGTCATAAGTGGGTAGTTCCTGTATTGGCGAGCGCCCTTCCGGACCTTCGGTTGCCCGCGGATCCCTATTCCCTACCTCCTCTGTTTCTTCGGGTAGGGTGCGGCGGCGCAGCTGATCTATGTGCCGCCTTAGTACCTGGCCCCCCTCGGTGGTCACCTCGTATGACCTGGAACCTGTCACCCTAAGGACTCTCCCCGCGACCCACTCGGGACCGCTTGCGAAGTTCTTCGCGTATACCGGGTCACCCGGAAAGAACCCCCGCACCGCCTCCCGGACCTCTGGGGACCCGCGGACCTCGGGGGCCCGGTCGGGGTGCAGCCTGTCTAGGCGTGTTGTCAGTTTCCTCCCCATAAGCAGTTCTGCGGGGCTGGATCCCGTTATAGGGTTTGGGGTGATCCTGTTGTGGAACAGGAAGGCTGAGAGGCGGTGGTCCCAATCCCCTTGTACTATTCTCCCCAGTGCTTCCTTGGCGGTCCGCACCATCCGCTCTGCCTGGCCGTTGGTGGCCGGATGGAAGGGTGCGGATCTTATGTGTCGTATGAGGTACCTCTCCGTGAACTCCCGGAATTCCCGGGAGGTGAATGCAGTACCGTTATCCGTCACCAGGGTGTCTGGGATCCCGTGCGTGCATAGGACCCTCCTGAGTGCCCGGACGGCTGCTGCTGTGGAGGTTGAGGCTACTGGAATCACCTCCAGCCATTTTGTGTAGGCATCCACAAGTATAAAAAAGATTTGGCCCTGATACGGGCCTGCAAAATCTAAGTGGAGGCGGGACCATGGTCGCCTGTTAGACTCCCATCTGTGGACCGGGGCTGATGGGGGATCGGGCCGGGATTCTTGGCAGGGTTGGCACCTCCTCACCCACCCCTCTATCTCCTCATCCATGCCCGGCCACCACACATAACTACGGGCCAGGGCTTTCATCCTCACGATGCCCGGGTGGGTCTCGTGGAGGTCTTCCAGCACCTGCTTGCGCAAGGGGGGGGGAACCACCACCCGACTGCCCCAAAGCACACACCCCTTGTGGGTTGATAGCTCGTCCTTCCTGGACGCGAATGGCCTGAACGCGTCTTCGACTTTGCCTGATGGCCACCCCCTCCCCACCCAGTCCCTGACCCGTGCCAGGATGCGGTCCCTCCCTGTTGCCCGAGCCACCTCCGCCGCGTGCAGGGGGCGCTCGGGGAGCGATTCAATGAGCATTACCCCATGTGCCGGGGCGGGATCCGGTTCTGTCATGGGGAGCGGCAGGCGGCTGAGGGCATCGGCGTGTCCCATGGCTTTACCCGGGCGGTGGATCAGTTCATACGTGTAGGAGTTCAGGAACTGGTTCCACCTCAGGACCCTCTGGGATAGGATTTGGGGGGTCTGACGGTCTGGAGCTAGGAGGCCCAGGAGCGGCTTGTGGTCCGTGGCGATGGTGAAACGCCTACCGTAGAGGTAGTCGTTGAACTTGTGCACCCCCGCCACGATCGCCAAGGCCTCCTTGTCAATTTGAGCGTAGTTCCGCTCCGCTGGAGATAGAGTCCGTGAATAGTACGCGACTGGCACTTCCCTCCCGTCCGGGAGTTGGTGCCCCAAAACCGCTCCTACTCCGTAGGGGGAGGCGTCGCAAGCTAGGATCAGGGGTAGGTTTTCGTCGTAGTGGTGAAGTACCGCGTTAGAGACCAAGAGGTCCTTCACCGCTTGGAACGCCGCGGCTTGGCGTTGGCCCCAGACCCACGGGGCCTGTTTATCCAGCAAACGGTGCAACGGTTCCGCTACGGCGGCTTTGTGCGGTAGGAACGTGTGATAAAAGTTCAACAATCCTAAAAAACTCTGTAGTTCTGCCTTGCATTTGGGCGCCGGAGCCTGGACTATGGCCCTGGTCTTGTCCGCCGTCGGGTGTATCCCCGCCGCGTCCACGGCGAACCCCAGGAACTCCACTCGCGGGACCCCTAACAAACATTTCTCCTTTTTGACTCTCAGCCCCGCCGCTTGGAACCGCCTGAGGACCTCGCGCAGGCGGCAGCAGAACTCTCCTTCATTGGGGGCGGCGATTAAAACGTCGTCAAAGAAGGGTTGAACTCCGGGGATCCCTTTAAGGAGAGAGTCCATTATGCTCTGGAATATCCCCGGAGCCACACTGACCCCGAACTGCAGCCGTTTAACCCTGAACGCGCCCCTGTGGGTCACGATCGTCTGCGCCTCCGCTGTCTTAGCGTCGACCGGCAGTTGCTGGTATGCTTGTGCTAAGTCCAGCTTCCCAAAAACCTTCGCCCCGGCTAGCGCTGCTAGGACGTGGCTGACCACCGGGACTGGGTAGGGGTTGTCTTGTAGCGCCTTATTGATCGTGCACTTGTAGTCAGCGCAGATCCTCACCTCCCCATTGGGTTTGACGGGCGTTACTATGGGGGTTTCCCATTCCGCGTATGTTACCGGTTCTAGGACGCCCTGGGCCGTTAGGCGGTCCAGTTCTGCCTCTATTTTAGGCTTAAGGGCGAACGGGACGCGCCTCGCTTTAAGCCTTATGGGCCTGACCATTGGGTCAATCGGTAGGGTGATGGGCGGACCCTTATAGCTCCCCAAAGACCCATCAAAGACCTCGGGGAACTCATGGCAGACCCCGTCGAAATTGCTTGCCTGCAAGTGGTCCACCCCCACCAGCTGGATCCCCAGGGGATTGAACCAAGCCAACCCTAGAAGTGTGGTCAGTTGGCGCTTGACCACTAGGATGTCCAGGGGCCCTCTGAAACCCCTTCTTTCCACATGCACCCGGGCCCACCCCACGATGTGTACTGGGTTCTTCTGAAAGTCCCTCAGTACGAAGTCCGCTGGCCTCGTTTGAAGGCGGCGGTGGGGGCATAGTTTCTTGAGGGTTTCCTCCGAAATGATGGAGATGGAGGAACCCGAGTCCACTTCCATGGTGCAGGGGGCGCCCTCGATTAGGACCGACATTTTGACCTTGTCTGGGGCCGATAGGGGCAAGTTCAATACCTGCAGAGTGGTGGATGCCGTCGTGTGGGTGTCCAGGGAGTCGTGATGCGCTGATGGTTGTCGGCGGCTGTTCTTGGCCCGGCAAGCCCGAGCGATGTGGCCCGTCTTTCCGCAGCTGCGGCAGTCCAGGTTGCGGTACGGGCAGTCCCGGCGCTCGTGGGGGTCGCCGCAGCTGGCGCATCTGGGACCGGTGGTGGCGGTGGCCCTCTCCGTCGCTCGCTGTCTAGTGGGGGCCCTTGTGTCCGTTCTTTGGGGCCGCCGGAGTTGAAACGCTTCTTCCTCTGTTCGGTCTTCTGGCTCCGTTTCCCCTTGGTGGACTGCTTCACCTCGTGGCTGGCCGAACGCCTTGGTGGCCCTCTCGAAGGCCGTTGCCTCGTTGAAGGCTTGTTGTAGCGTTAGCTCCTCCTTCGCGAAGAGCTTCTGCTGCAATCGCTCGTCGCGGAGGCCCCAGACGAAACGGTCCCGCAGGGCTTCGTCCCTTTTGTCAAAGTTGCAATTTCCGGCGATCTGCCGAAGGGCTGCCAGGTAGACCGCCGCTGTCTCCCCCGACTTTTGGTCCCTCTTGTGGAAGAGGAATCGGCGGGCGACGATGGACGGTTGGGGTGAAAAGTGGCCCGTGAGGAGCCTCACGACTTCCCGGTAGGTCCTCTCCGTCAGCTTAGCTGGAGCGGAGAGACCTCGTGCGATCTCGAAGGTCTCTTCGCCACAGACGCTCAGCAGGACGTCTCTCTTTCTCTCGTCATCGTCGATCAGGTTCGCCCGCAGGTAGCACTCGACCCTTTCGGTGTAGGTCTCCCATCTCTCGGGGTGCTCCGGGTTGAATTCCGCAAGATGGCCCGTCGTTACGCTCGAGTTCGCCATGGTGGCGGCGGGCTGCCCGATCCTGCGGTCTCTCGCCTTCCTCGTCTCCGGCCGGACCTATCTAGATCCCATCCTCGTCGCCAGTGTAATGTACTGGGAGACGAGACGTGGTAAAGGCATTGGTCTTTAATCGCTGATACATTACAGAACTGGGGAACACGCGGCCGGGTCCGCTAATATATACATGCACCCCGGATCAACCCCCCTGCTGGCCAGCCCAATCCTGGCCAGTTAAACTTCCCGCGCTTGGTCTTGATTGGTGGTGACTTTTCCCGCGCTGCGCCAGGTAACCCGAGGACGTCCCGGCTTGCGCGGCGCGGGTGCAGAGTCCGATACTCAACATATTCCCTATGGAGATTTATTCCCATAGAAAATAATATAGAATTGATCTGCGGGTATCTGGGGCTCTGGGGGGGGGGCTGTTTTTTGAGGTAGAGGCACCAAATTTTCAGGATAGCATCTAGTGCCTCTTCCCAAAATACCCCCCAAGTTTCAAAAAGATTGGACCGGGGGGGGTGCAATTCAAGTCCAATTCAAGAAATATCTGGGGACTTTGGGGGTGGGGCCAGGAGACATTAGGGGTGGAACAAAGATCAAGGCTGTGACAAGCATAATTGAACTCCAAAGGGAGTTCTGCCCATCACATTTAAAGGGACGGCACACCTTTTCAATTCCTTCCTTCCATAGGAAATCATGAAAGATAAGGGCACCTTCTTTTGGGGCTCATAGAACAGGACCCGCTGGTCCAATCATTTTGAAACTTAGGGGGTATTTTGGGGAGGGGCACTAGATGCTATACTGAAAATTTGGTGCCTCTACCCCAAAAAACAGCCCCCCCAGAGCCCCAGATAACCACGGATCAATTCTCCATGATTTTCTATGGGAATAAATCTCCATAGGGAATCATGAGTACCCAGCAGACATTCCCCTCCCCTCCCCCCCGCTTTCTGACGACCCTGAAGCGGGGGGAGGGCCTCCAAACCGGGGGATCCCCTGCCCCCACCTGGGGATTGGCAGCCCTAGCTACGCTCCTCTCTCACACACACACACTCACTCACACCCACTCACTTACTTGCTCTAAAACGAAAGCAAAACATACCGTGGGCTTCCGCTTTGAAGAGCTTCTGCTACTGACCCTTCCCCATGAAGTACTTCCTGCTCAACTTTAAAGGCACACACACACAGGCATTTTGAAAGGGGAGGGCCTCCAAACCGGGGGATCCCCTGCCCTCCCCTAAGGCTTGGCAACCCTACATTAACCCCTGGAGAAGCCCACACCACCCTCTCCCCACTTTTTATGTGATTCTGGGCTACCAGTTGTTTGCTGGCCTTTTGACTGGGGGAGGGGTGGCCCAGGAGAGCCCCGAGCGAGTGAGGGCTGCTTGGGCTGGATGGATCTCTAACCAGCCCAAGAAGGCCTCGCTCGCCCGGGCCTCTCCTTTCTCACGTCGGGTTGCTTTTGGCTGGTGGGGTGGGGCAGCGTTTGCTAATGAGTTACGCTAATGAGCTCCATCACCTATTTTTCTACCAAATGACCCCTGGGCATAGGTATTGACTGTCCACATGGGAAGGAGGCCCAGTTTAAGTGTTTCTCCTCCTCCACAGCGTGCTCCTTGGAATGCTATATCTGCAACACCACAAAATATCCTTCGTGCAGATCTCTTATCAACTGCTCGGCCACAGAACAATTCTGCACCAGGTACACAGGTAAGCTTGCCCTCATATGAACATATGAACATATGAAGCTGCCTTATACTGAATCAGACCCTCGATCCATCGAAGTCAGTATTGTCTACTCGGACTGGCAGCGGCTCTGGTCACACATAAGAACCTAAGAGAAGCCATGTTGGATCAGGCCAATGGCCCATCCAGTCTAACACTCTGTGTCACACAGTGGCCAAAAAAACTCTTTCTTTCTCTCTTTCTCTCTCTTTCTCTCTCTCTCTCTCTCTTTCTCTCTCTCTCTCTCTCTTTCTCTGTTTCTCTCTCTCTCTTTCTCTCTTTCTCTCTTACTCTCTCCTCTCCTCTCCTCTCCCCTCCCCTCCCCTCCCTTCCCCTCCCCTCCCCTCCCCTTCCCCCAAGAGCCAGTTTGGTGTAGTGGTTAACTGTGCGGACTCTTATTTGCGAGCACGGGGTTTGATTCCCCGCTCCTCCACTTGCACCTGCTGGAATGGCCTTGGGTCAGCCATAGCTATCTCAGAGCTGTCTGTGAAAGGGCAGCTGCTGGGAGAGCCCTCTCAGCCCCACCCACCTTACAGGGTGTCTTTTGTGGGGGGAGAAGATATAGGAGATTGTAAACAGCTCTGAGTCTCTGATTCAGAGAGAAGGGCGGGGTATAAACCTGCAGTCTTCTTCTTTCTTCGTTTGCTTTCTTTCTTGCATTTTCTATTTAAATTTTATTTTAATGAAATAAATAAAGTCTCCAAACAAAAACAATACAGGGGTAATAACAATACAGAATTGTAAGATACCTGATTAAGATAATAATTAGATAACAATTGCAGCAAAACTATGGGGTATACATGACTCGGAACTTTATCCATTTAAACCATGTAATTTCACAAGTGGGTAAAAGCCCTGCTTTCTGATAACCGTAACCAGGGGATCCCTTGTCCCCAACTGTGGATTGGTCCCCCCTAGCTGTGCATGCTAGCTGGTTACTGACGGTTCTTTCCAGGCCCGTAGCCAGAAAATGCCAGATGGGGGAGCCCACAGGAAAAATTTTTGGATGGAGATCCCCCCTCTAGCAGCCCCTGCTCTGGCCCTGATCTCTGCACTGCTCTGGTGCCCCGCCCCCTCCGCATGGCACCTCCCCCTCCCTTAGGGTTGCCAAGTCCAGTTCAAGAAATATCTGGGGACTTTGGGGGTGGAGCCAGGAGACATTAGGGGTGGAGCCAAGATCAAGGCTGTGACAAGCATAATTGAACTTCAAAGGGAGTTCTGGCCATCACATTTAAAGGGACGGCACACCTTTTCAATGCCTTCCTTCCATAGGAAATAATGAAGGATAGGGGCACCTTCTTTTGAGGCTCATAGAATCGGACCCCCTGGTCCAATCTTTTTGAAACTTGGGGGGTATTTTGGGAAGAGGCACGAGATGCTATACTGAAAATTTGGTGCCTCTAGACCAAAAAACAGCCCCCCCCAGAGCCTCAGATACCTGCAGGTCAATTTGCCATGATTTTCTATGGGATTAAATCTCCATAGGGAATAATAAAGTTCCCAGCAGACATTTCCCTCTCCTCCCCTCCCCCCGCTTTCTGACGACCCTGAAGCGGGGGGAGGGCCTGCAAACCGGGGGATCCCCTGCCCCCACCTGGGGATTGGCAATCCTACCCTCCCTCCCTCCCAACTCGCCAACGTGGCAAAACAGGGACGAGTGGGCTTCAGGGGCTTTTTCAAGACAACCCCCCCTGCCCCCGCCGGTCACGTGACCGGCGGGAAAAGTCGCTCTGAGGCCAGTGGTTCCTACGCCGGCTTTACAGTGCGCTCAGCACTGACCGGCGGGAGGCATTGGTGAGTTGGGAGGGAGGGGGAGGCGCCTGTGGAGTGGGGTGGGAGCTGCCAAATCTGCATGGAAAGAGTGGGGGGGCCGGGGAATGGAGGGGCCATAAAGGTCCAAGGGGGGTTGGGTGGGGGGTCATGGCCCTTGGGTCCCCCTGTGACTATGGGCCTGGTTTTTTTCCTACTCCCCTCTCATTTCTGCCTTTCCTTCCTTTCTTCTTCAGCTACCGTCGGGCGCGGCTTCAGGATCGTGCAGAACTGTGCCACTGAATGTCCCATCGCCAAACAGAGCTGGCCACCCCTCTACACCTACACGTGCTGCCAGACCGACGGGTGCAACAAAGCTAGCCGCGTGGGGAGCTGCAGAACTCTGCTCGCGGTGGCCACGTTCATTAGCTTGGTCAGAGCTTTGGCTATGCCGGCTCTCTGATGGGGCCCACCGGTAGAGAGGAGCCAGTCTCGGAGAAGTTGCTCAGTCCAGAAGCTGCAAAACCTTCTCTTGGCTATATCTGCCATCCACGTTCTAACCACGCCACCCCTGGCTCCATCGACAAATGGCATTTGGTCTTTATTTCTTCATTTCGGAATTGCGATTGAATCTCACCTCCTCGGATGGGACTTTTGAGGAACGAAACGCCAGCCTTCTGCTGGCCGGTTTATTTAGAGCGTGAGGCTTCCCACCATGCATTTGATCCTTGCAGTCGCCATCTCAGTTGAATCACGGGTCTGGAGTCCATCCATGGAAGCTGTTACCCGCATGGGAAGTGGGCAAGTTGCCCCAGGGCGCAAAGAGATGGCGACTGCGAGGATCGCACTCCCGAGGCGGGCGGCTGGCAGACTCAGGAATCTCAAGAACAGACCAGAAGTTTGCAAAGGGCTGTCATAAGCCACAGATGGATTCCCAAGAAGCTTCAGTCAAGCAAGGACTGAGCAGGGATCTTCTCTGTCTCACCACTTGACTTTCTACCTTGCTTTGCTTGTGAGACTGGGTTGTGAGCGTCACTGTGAATCAGCTTCCCTGAGTCAAACCTGGGTCAGGGTCAAGATGGGAAATAATTTGGCCCACCATGTCGGTTCACCATGCCTATACCTGCCCGATCCCACCGGGAAGATTGACACAATGCCATTGTTACATTGTGCATTTTTTTTTTGTATTATTAGCGTACACAACAACATATGCTTCTGTACTATCCTGCCGGATTATTCTCTGTTGTTAGAAGAATTTAATAAATAATAGATTGGAGGAGAGTGGTGACCAGAGATTTGTGGAAAGTGGAGAGGATTAGATTTAGAAGAAGAAGATGATATTGGATTTATGCCCCAGCCTTCACTCTAAATCTCAGAGACACAGAGCTGCTCACAATCTCCTTTCCCTTCCTCCCCCACAACAGACACCCTGTGAGGTAGATGAAGATATTGGATTTATATCCCGCCCTCCACTCCGAAGAGTCTCAGAGCGGCTCACAATCTTCTTTCCCTTCCTCCCCCACAACAGACACCCGGTGAGGTAGATGAAGATATTGGATTTATGCCCCAGCCTTCACTCTAAATCTCAGAGACACAGAGCTGCTCACAATCTCCTTTCCCTTCCTCCCCCACAACAGACACCCTGTGAGGTAGATGAAGATATTGGATTTATATCCTGCCCTCCACTCCAAAAAGTCTCAGAGCGGCTCACAATCTCCTTTCCCTTCCTCCCCCACAACAGACACCCGGTGAGGTAGATGAAGATATTGGATTTATGCCCCAGCCTTCACTCTAAATCTCAGAGACACAGAGCTGCTCACAATCTCCTTTCCCTTCCTCCCCCACAACAGACATCCTGTGAGGTAGATGAAGATATTGGATTTATATCCCGCCCTCCACTCCGAAGAGTCTCAGAGCGGCTCACAATCTTCTTTCCCTTCCTCCCCCACAACAGACACCCGGTGAGGTAGATGAAGATATTGGATTTATATCCCGCCCTCCACTCCAAAGAGTCTCAGAGCGGCTCACAATCTCCTTTCCCTTCCTCCCCCACAACAGACACCCGGTGAGGTAGATGAAGATATTGGATTTATATCCCGCCCTCCACTCCGAAGAGTCTCAGAGCGGTAGGGTGGCCAGACCGTCCCGGGAGCCCGGGAATGTCCCGGTTCTGGCCACCCAATCCCGCCTCCCGGGCTGCCTATACCGGGACCATTAAAGGTCCCGGTTTAGCCAGCCCCGGAGGCGGTGGGCCGCGGGCGCCGGCGGGGAGTGAGGGAGGGAGCGTCCCTGTGCCTCCAGCGACCAGCGGAGGCCGCGGGGACGCCGCGGAGCACCCGGCGCTGGTCCCGGAAGGCCTTCCAGAGCCTCTGGAAGGCCTTCCGGGACCAGCGCCGACCAGCGAAGGCGTCCCCGCGGCCTCCGCTGGTCCCTGGAGGCCCTCCAGAGTCTCTGGAGGGCCTCCAGGGACCAGCGGAGGCCGCGGGGACGCCGCGGAGCACCCGGCGCTGGTCCCGGAAGGCCTTCCAGAGCCTCTGGAAGGCCTTCCGGGACCAGCGCCGACCAGCGAAGGCGTCCCCGCGGCCTCCACTGGTCCCTGGAGGCCCTCCAGAGTCTCTGGAGGGCCTCCAGGGACCAGCGGAGGCCGCGGGGACGCCGCGGAGCACCCGGCGCTTGTCCCGGAAGGCCTTCCAGAGCCTCTGGAAGGCCTTCCGGGACCAGCGCCGACCAGCGAAGGCGTCCCCGCGGCCTCCGCTGGTCCCTGGAGGCCCTCCAGAGTCTCTGGAGGGCCTCCAGGGACCAGCGGAGGCCGCGGGGACGCCGCGGAGCACCCGGCGCTGGTCCCGGAAGGCCTTCCAGAGGCTCTGGAAGGCCTTCCGGGACCAGCGCCGACCAGCAAAGGCGTCCCCGCGGCCTCCGCTGGTCCCTGGAGGCCCTCCAGAGTCTCTGGAGGGCCTCCAGGGACCAGCGGAGGCCGCGGGGACGCCGCGGAGCACCCGGCGCTGGTCCCGGAAGGCCTTCCAGAGCCTCTGGAAGGCCTTCCGGGACCAGCGCCGACCAGCGAAGGCGTCCCCGCGGCCTCCACTGGTCCCTGGAGGCCCTCCAGAGTCTCTGGAGGGCCTCCAGGGACCAGCGGAGGCCGCGGGGACGCCGCGGAGCACCCGGCGCTGGTCCCGGAAGGCCTTCCAGAGGCTCTGGAAGGCCTTCCGGGACCAGCGCCGACCAGCGAAGGCGTCCCCGCGGCCTCCGCTGGTCCCTGGAGGCCCTCCAGAGTCTCTGGAGGGCCTCCAGGGACCAGCGGAGGCCGCGGGGACGCCGCGGAGCACCCGGCGCTGGTCCCGGAAGGCCTTCCAGAGCCTCTGGAAGGCCTTCCGGGACCAGCGCCGACCAGCGAAGGCGTCCCCGCGGCCTCCGCTGGTCCCTGGAGGCCCTCCAGGGGGCCGGCGCAGCGGCACGCTGAAGCAGCCTGTCGGTCACTTCCGGGTTCCTGTCCTGCATCTCGACCTGTGTTATTAGTGACAGGCTGCTTCGGCGTGCCGCTGCGCCGGCCCCCTGGGCCCCACAACGATGGGACCGATGCCACAGGGACGGGCTCGAAACACTCTATAACCCCTCAAAAGAACAGCAGTCTAGCTCGCTTCCCCCGAGCCCTGCCGCCATAAGCCTCAAGGGGGCTCATTTTGCGGCATCTCCCGGCGGGAGGGTGGCACCCGCACGGGACACATATCAAATGAAAGAGGGGGCGCAGGGCTATCAGAAACAGCCGGCGGAGGGAGTCGGGAGACCACCCCACTGGGGGATCCACACCCCGAAAGTGATGAAGGTGGCGCAGATAGAGCCAACAGAGCAAACAGGACAAAATAAATAGGCTGCATTATGCAGCACAGTTGAGAAAGTGCCTTATCCCATATACTGATGAAGTATATACAGGATTTCAGAACAAAATTGTTTCCGGCTGGGGGATTTTTGGGGATGTCACAGGAAGTGCTGTGAAGTCACTTCCTGTTTCCGGCAGTGGCATTTGGGGGAAATGATGTCATTTGGGGGAAATGATGTCATTTGGGGGAAATGATGTCACAGGAAGTGATGTCACTTCCCATTTCCGGCAGGTGACGCGGGGAAATGATGTCACAGGAAGTGATGTCACTTCCTGTTTCCTGTGGTGGCATGCCGTCGCCGGAAGTGACGTCACCGGAAGTGACGTCACTTCCTGTTTCCGGCGGCACCCCTACCTCCCCCCCCCCCAACGTGTCCCTGGCTGGCCTTCAGACATTATGGTCACCCTACAGAGCGGCTCACAATCTCCTTTCCCTTCCTCCCCCACAACAGACACCCGGTGAGGTAGATGAAGATATTGGATTTAGATCCCGCCCTCCACTCCAAAGAGTCTCAGAGCGGCTCACAATCTCCTTTACCTTCCTCCCCCACAACAGATACCCGGTGAGCTAGATGAAGATATTGGATTTATATCCCGCCCTCCACTCCAAAGAGTCTCAGAGCGGCTCACAATCTCCTTTACCTCCCCCCCCCCCCACAACAGACACCCGGTGAGGTAGATGAAGATATTGGATTTATATCCCGCCCTCCACTCTGAAGAGTTTCAGAGCGGCTCACAATATCCTTTCCCTTCCTCCCCCACAACAGACACCCTGTGAGATAGATGAAGATATTGGATTTATATCCCGCCCTCCACTCCGAAGAGTCTCAGAGTGGTTCACAATCTCCTTTACCTTCCCCCCCCCCCCACAACAGACACCCTGTGAGGTAGATGAAGATATTGGATTTATATCCCACCCTCCACTCCGAAGAGTCTCAGAGCGGCTCACAATCTCCTTTACCTTCCCGCCCCCCCCCCCCCCCACACAACAGGCACCCTGTGAGGTAGACGAAGATATTGGATTTATATCCTGCCCTCTACTCCGAAGAGTCTCAGAGCAGCTCACAATCTCCTGTACCTTTTCCCCCCGCAACAGACACCCTGTGAGGTAGATGAAGATATTGGATTTATTTCCCACCCTCCACTCCGAAGAGTCTCAGAGCAGCTTACAATCTCCTTTCTCTTCCTCCCCCACAACAGACACCCTGTGAGGTAGATGAAGATATTGGATTTGTATCCTGCCCTCCACTCCGAAGAGTCTCAGAGCGGCTCACAATCTCCTTTACCTCCCCCCCCACCCGCACAATAGGCACCCTGTGAGGTAGACGAAGATATTGGATTTATATCCCGCCCTCCAGTCTGAAGAGTCTCAGAGTGGCTCACAATCTCCTTTACCTCCCCCCCCCCGCACCTGCACAATAGGCACCCTGTGAGGTAGATGAAGATATTGGATTTGTATCCTGCCCTCCATTCTGAAGAGTCTCAGAGCGGCTCACAATCTCCTTTCCCTTCCTCCCCCACAACAGACACCGTGTGAGGTAGATGAAGATATAGGACTGATATCCCGCCCTCCACTCCGAAGATTCTCAGAGCGGCTCACAATCTCCTTTCCCTTCCTCCCCCACAACAGACACCCTGTGAGGTAGGTGGGGCTGAGAGAGCTCTCCCAGAAACTGCTCTTGAATGGAACAGCTCTGCGAGAACTTGTGACCATCTGACACCAATGAAGATCCTGTGAATTTAGGGGGAGGCATTTGTGAGTTTCCTGCATTGTGCAGGGGGTTGGACTAGATGTCCCTGGAGGTCCCCTCCAGCTCTATGATTCTATGACTGATACAAGGTCACTCCAGCAGGTGCATGTGGACGAGTGGGGAATGAAACCCAGTTCTCCCAGATAAGAGTCTGTGCACTTCACCACTACACCAAACTGACTCTCTTAGAAGAACTTCCTGACTGTTAGAGTGGTTCCTCAGTGGAACAGGCTTTCTTGGGAGGTGGTGGGCTCTCCTTCCTTGGAGGTTTTTAAACAGAGCCTAGATGGCCATTGAACAGCAAAGCATATCCTGTGGATTTAGAAGAAGAAGAAGAAGAATTGCAGATTTATACCCGCCCTTCTCCCCGAATCAGAGACTCAGAGCAGCTTACAATCTCCCATGTCTCCTCCCCCCCACAACAGACACCTTGCGAGGTGGGTGGGGCTAAGAGGCCTCTCACAGCAGCTGCCCTTTGAAGGACAAGTCCTACAATAGCTATGGCTAACCCAGGGCCATTCCAGCAGGTGCAAGTGGAGGAGTGAGGAATCAAACTCGGTTCTCCCAGATAAGAGTCCGCACACTTAACCGCTACACCAAACTGTGAGAGGTACTTGTAAATTTCCTGTATTGTACAGGGGGTTGGACTAGATGACCCTGGGGATGCCCTCCAGTTTTCCTTCTAAGTTGAGTTAGTGTGAGCTAGCTCACACATTTTTAGCCTCCAGCTCACACATTTTTGTCTTCGCTCAGGAAGGACGACCCCAGAGCACATTCATTGATGCAGGAGCTCACAGTTTTGATGTCAGTAGCTCACAAAGTTGAATCCTTGCTCACAAGACTCTGCAGTTTAGAGGGAACATACAATTCTATGGTCAAGGCATTGGCCATGATGGGGCCAATCTTCCTTATGGAAAGAATGCTGTCTCTGAAGCTGCTGGTGCAGTGCAGTGGGGTTTCCAGAGGCCAGGTTCCCCTCCATTTTCCCTGCCTCAGCCCCCACAGTCCCCTGACCTAGATTGCCTAGGCTAGCCCTGTATTGTCAGGTCTCAGAAGCTAAGCAGAAGTGGCCCTAGGTCGTTGTATGTGAGACTACCAAGGGAGCTCAGGGCTACTACAAAGAGGAGGACAACGGCAAACCACTTCTTTGTCTCTGCCCTTGAATGGCCCAGACTAATCCAGACTTGTCAGATCTTGTAAGCTAAGCAAGTTCAGCCACGGTCAGTTGTTGGGTGGGAGACCACCAAGATATCTGGGTTGCTATGCAGATGGCAGAGGAGGTTTGCTAGGCGATGGCAAACCTCCTCTGTTGGTCTCTGCCCTGACTGGATGGCCCAAGTTGGTTCAGTCTCATCACGACTTGAAAGCCAAGCAGGTTCAGCCATGGTCAATAGTTGGGTGGGAGACCACCGAGATATCTGGGTTGCTACGCAGAGGCAGGCGATGGCAAACCTCCTCTGTTGGTCTCTCCCCTGATCTGAATGGCCCAAGCTGGTTCAGTCTCATCACATCTTGAAAGCTAAGCTGGTTCAACTGTGGTCAATAGTTGGGTGGGAGACCACCAAGATATCTGGGTTGCTACGCAGAGGCAGGCGATGGCAAACCTCCTCTGCTGGTCTCTGCCCTGATCTGAATGGCCCAAGCTGGTTCAGTCTCATCACATCTTGAAAGCTAAGCTGGTTCAACTGTGGTCAGTAGTTGGGTGGGAGACCACCAAGATATCTGGGTTGCTCCGCAGAGGCAAAGGGATGGCAAACCTCTTCTGTTGGTCTCTGCCCTGACCTGGATAGCCCAAACTGGTTCAGTCTCATCACATCTTGAAAACTAAGTAGGGTCAGCCCTGGTTAGCGCTCGGATGGGAAACCACCAAGGAAGTCCAGGGTTGCTACGCAGAGGCAGGCCACAGCATACCACCTCTGTCTCTGCTCTGACCTGGTTGGCCCAAACTAGCCTGATGTTGTCAGATCTTGAAAGTTAAGTGGGGAGTTAGTACTCCCTTCACCAAAGGAAGTCCAGGGTCGCTATGCAGAGGCAAGCAAGAACATAAGAACATAAGAGAAGCCATGTTGGATCAGGCCAATGGCCCATCCAGTCCAACACTCTGTGTCACACATAAGAACCTAAGAGAAGCCATGTTGGATCAGGCCAATGGCCCATCCAGTCCAACACTCTGTGTCACAAAAGAACCTAAAAGAAGCCATGTTGGATGAGGCCAATGGCCCATCCAGTCCAACACTCTGTGTCACATAAAAACCTAAGGGAAGCCATGTTGGATCAGGCCAATGGCCCCTCCAGTCCAACACTCTGTGTCACACATAAGAACCTAAGAGAAGACATGTTGGATCAAGCCAGTGTCCGATCCAGTCCAACACTCTGTGTCACATAACAACCTAAGAGAAGCCATGTTGGATCAGGCCAATGGCCCCTCCAGTCCAACACTCTGTGTCACATAAGAACCTAAGAGAAGCCATGTTGGATCAGGCCAATGGCCCATCCAGTCCAACACTCTGTGTCACACAGTGGCCAAAAAATTCAAGTGCCATCAGGAGGTCTACCAGTGGGGCTAGAAGCTCTTCCACTGTGCCCCCCCCAGGACAAGAATGCAGAGCATCACTGCCCCAGACAGAGAGTTCCACCAATAAGCTGTGGCTAATATGGAGCTCTGCTCCATATGCTTATCCAATCCCCCCTTGAAGCTGTCTATGCTTGTAGCCCCACCACCACCTCCTGTGGCAGTGAATTCCACATGTTAATCACCCTTTGGGTGAAGAAGTACCTCCTTTTATCCATTCTAACCCGACTGCTCAGCAATTTCATCAAATGCCCACAAGTTCTTGTATTGTGAGAAAGGGAGAAAAGTACTTCTTTCTCTGCTTTCTCCATTCCCATGCATAATCTTGTAAACCTCTATCATGTCACCCTGCAGTCGACGTTTCTCCAAGCGAAAGAGCCCCAAGCGTTTTAACCTTTCTTCATAGGGAAAGTGTTCTAAACCTTTAATCCTTCTAGTTGCCCTTTTCTGGACTTTCTCCAATGCTATAATATCCTTTTTAAGGTGCGGCAACCAGAACTGCACCCAGTACTCCAAATGAGATTGCACCATCGATTTATACAGGGCATTATGATACTGGCTGATTTGTTTTCCATTCTTTCCTAATAATTCCCGGCACGGCATTGACAAACTAGGTTCGAGTGAGGGATAATGGTAGGAAGCTGCTTGCGCGGTTATTAGCCGAGAAACACATAACCCTGCGGTAATCCCAACAGTTTCTAGATATTTGATTTCTTCTCTGAAGAGACGGCGGCAGAGTTTCGTCACTATTTCTGTGATCTATATATAGAAGAGCAAGTACGCCCAGAAGATATAGAAAGCATCTTAGCTAAGATTTCAAGGGGGGTGGTTTAATCAGGATCAGTTACATGATCCTTCAGGGCAGAAGAGATTAACGAACGATTGAAGATCTAAATATCGAGAGAGCTGCTGGTTTCGAGGGCTGTTTGGGGATCGGATGCAGAGTGCTGCACCTTCTAAACGCTATGAGTGGGCGTCGACGTGGCAGATGCGGTTCAATGTGGCCAAGTGCAAAGTAATGCACATTGGGGCCAAGAATCCCAGCTACCAATACAAGTTGATGGGGGTGTGAACTGGCAGAGACTGACCAAGAGAGAGATCTTGGGGTCATGGTAGAGAACTCACTGAAAATGTCAAGACAGTGTGCGATTGCAATAAAAAAGGCCAACGCCATGCTGGGAATTATTAGGAAGGGAATTGAAAACAAATCAGCCAGTATCATAATGCCCCTGTATAAATCGATGGTGCGGTCTCATTGGAGTACTGTGTGCAGTTCTGGTCGCCGTACCTCAAAAAGGATATTATAGCATTGGAGAAAGTCCAGAAAAGGGCAACTAGAATGATTAAAGGGCTGGAACACTTTCCCTATGAAGAAAGGTTGAAAGGCTTGGGACTCTTTAGCTTGGAGAAACGTCAACTGCGGGGGTGACATGATAGAGGTTTACAAGATAATGCATGGGATGGAGAGAAAGTAGAGAAGAAGTCGTTTTCCTCCCTTTCTCACAATACAAGAACTCGTGGGCATTCGATGAAATTGCTGAGCAGACAGGTTAAAACTCTTATGTTCTTCTGTGACACAGAGTGTTGGACTGGATGGGCCATTGGCCTGATCCAACATGGCTTCTCTTATGTTCTTATGTGACACAGAGTGTTGGACTGGAGGGGCCGCTGGCCTGATCCAACATAGCTTCTCTTATGTTCTTATGTGACACAGAGTGTTGGACTGGATGGGCTGTTGGCCCTGATCCAACATGGCTTCTCTTATGTGACATAAAGTGTTGGACTGGAGGGGCCATCGGCCTGATCCAACATGGCTTCTCTTATGTTCTTATGTGACACTGAGTGTTGGACTGGATGGGCCGTTGGCCTGATCCAACATGGCTTCTCTTATGTTCTTATGTTCTTATCCAAATACCCCGAACCAGATCTGGATCCATGGAATATAGTTTCATGTCAACCTATTACATTGCTAAATATTTCAACAGCTTAGTGGACTGGACGCCATAGCAAAATGGATTGGTCGAGGCCTAAATGAACCCCAAAATTGTCCAGATTTTTCAGGATGGACAAAAGGAAATATTTCTTTATTCAGAGAGTGATTAAATTCTGGGATTGGGTGTCAGAGGCTGTTGTGATGGCCACAGAAATAAACAGCTTGGAAAGGGGATGAGAGAGATTCATGGAGGAGAAGTCTTATCAGTGGCTGCTACCCAGAGTGATGGGGACCTCCACATTCAGCGTCGGTCCAACCTCTGAATCCTAGGAGCCAGAGGCAACCTCAGGGGAACTTGGGGAACCTCAGGGGAACTTGGTTGAATATACAGCAGATGGTTGCATTCAACAACTGTAGTGCCCAGGAGTTCTCTGAAACACCTCCCACTCCCTAGAGGGAGGGCAGCCTCAGGCTTATAACCAGGGCACGTTGTCTTATCGCTGCCAGGTTATGTACAGGGCCCAGCCCACACTCGTTTCCCCCCTAAAGGGCTCACAATTTCCATTTCCCCCGAAGCTGGCAATGATTTTTTCCTTCTCTTACAGTAAGGCTGGTAGGCCCTGATGCCTGGCAAGCCGCTGACACAGAAACAGGTAAACGAAAATGTAAAGAAAATTTCTATTTAACAGGGCGGGTAAACCGCAACACAGGGCAAAAGAAAATAACAAAACTAAGGCAGCTATTGCCTCACCCGTAGGTTAATGGCAAAAGGTCCAACAACCCAAGTCCTTCAGGAACTCCTTCCTGGAATGGTCTGGGCTATCCGGCCACCCGCCAGGGTTTCAAAGTCATCAAAACTGCCCTTAGGTCACTGCTGCGTCTTGGCTTAAGGAACAGACAAGAGCTTTGTTAGGAGAAAAAGACTGATCACCTGCAGCTGGGGGTCCCACCCTGTGGCTACAGCAGAAGGGAGGCTTCCTGACAAGACCTCAAGTCCATTTTGAAACGTTGCCCTGGCACTACAACATCTCCTGTGAGTAAATTGCCCCAGTGAGATCACAGAAGTGTGGAATTGCAAACTGTTTATTTTGGCTCCTGTGTAGGCTTCCCAGCCCTTCCGCCTTGGCGGGGGACCCCAGGATTTCCAGCCTATTCCCCGCTCCCAAAAAAAAACGGAAGTGGGGGGAGGGGGGAAACGGCGCCAAGGAGCGTGCTGAGCCGCCCCATTTCGGAGCGGGGGACGCCGCTGCGCAGCTGCCGCCCCTTCTCCGCTTTACCGTGGCTGCTCCTCCGAGATGGGCTTCAGGCTGGGCCCATCTCGGAGGAGCAGCTGGGATGTGGCGGGGAGGGGGCGGCAGCGGTGCGGCGGCATCGCCAGCTCCGCTCTGCCTCTGAGGTGGAGTCAGGGGGGGCGGGCAGGAGCGGGACGGGCCGCGAATCTGGGTCCTTCTAGGACCCAGACTCGTGGCTCGCCGTGCTCCTGGCCTGCCTCCACTCTCCCCTCCCCTTCTCTGGTTTCGCCTCGGCTGCTCCGTGGCTGCTCCTCCGAGATGGGCTCAGGCTGGGCCCATCTCGGAGGAGCGGCTGCGGTGAGGCAGGGAAGAGGCGGCAGCAGCGCAGCGGCGTCGCCCGCTCCGCTCCACCTCTGGGGTGGAATCGGAGAAGGGGAGGGTGGAGGGAAGGAGTTCAATTGTGCTTGTCACACCCTTGCTCCTAGCTCCACCCAGTGTCTCCTGGTTCCACCCCCAAAGTCTCCTGGCTCCACCCCCCAAAGTCCCCAGATATTTCTGGAATTGGACTTGGCAACCCTAACCCTGTGTGTGTGTGAGAGAGAGAGGGGGGGGACATGCAGCTGCTGGGGGTTGAGGGAAATGAAGACTGTATTCAAGGGAACTGCCCTGCTGTATTTTTATGTATTTATGTTAGGGAATGGAAAGTCTCCTGGCTCCACCCTCAGTCCCCAGATATTTTGAGTTAGACTTCACAACTCTATTCTTAACCTTGAACTGGCAACCCAATAGCCACAGCTTTTGCATACAACTGTTGGTGTGCGATGGGAGAGCTTGTGAGTAGGGTTGCCAATCCCCAGGTGGGGGCAGGGGATCCCCTGGTTTGGAGACCCTCCCCCCGCTTCAGGGTCATCAGAAAGCGGGGGGAGGGGAGGGAAATGTCTGCTGGGAACTCTTATTATTCCCTATGGAGATTTATTCCCATAGAAAATCATGGAGAATTGATCCGCGGGTATCTGGGGCTCTGGGGGGGGGGTGCTGCTTGTTGGGGTAGAGGCACCAAATTTTCAGTATAGCATCTAGCGCCTCTCCCCAAAATACCCCCCAAGTTTCAAAAAGATTGGACCAGGGGGTCCAATTCTGTGAGCCCCCCCAAAAGGTGCCCCTTATCCTTCATTATTTCCAATGGAGGGAAGGCAGTTAAAAGGTGTGTGGTCCCTTTAAATGTGATGGCCAGAATCCCCTTTGGAGTTCAGTTGTGCTTGTCACACCCTTGCTCCTGGCTCCACCCCCAAAGTCTCCTGGCTCCACCCCCAAAGTCCCCAGATATTTCTTGAATTGGATTTGGCAACCCTACTTGTGAGAAGGGGAAGGGGGCATGAACGTGGGCTGGGCAGATGGGGAATCCTGGGCACTTTCTCCCTGAGCCTCCCACAATCTGGAACGGGCACTGCTCCGGGAGTGACCTTCTTTCTCATTCTGACCTATCTCCCAGGGTTGTTGAGAAAATAAAACGGGGGAGGAGAGTCCCAAGTACACTGCGATCTCGGTGAAATTAACGGGAGGACAAACATGTGATCAGAAAGCCAGATGGCCTGGCGCAAGAGCTCTTGCTGTGGGCTCTGGAAGAAAGCACTATTGACCTTCGAGCAGGGCTGTCAAGGTCATTTGTTATGAGGGCTGGATCTGACATAAATGAGACCTTATCGGGGTCGAGCCGCACGTGTCATAAAACGTAACGGCAGGTAGCGGAGATAAACTCTATAAAGGACACAAACACAATTAAAGATTTTTTAAAAAAAAAATCTTAAAAGATGCTTAAAAGATTAGCACTTCTGCAATATTTTGTTTATTTTAACAGTTCCCGATACCTCTTGCTCTGAATTATTGCATCAGAATCTGGAGAGAACGTCTGTGCTGTAGCAAGCGTGAGTATGCCGTTCAGGTGTTGTCCAGGTGCGTGTCTGTAAGCTGCAAATCTACTTTTGATTTATTTACATTCATTACAGAAATCTCATGGTCACTGCTTTGAGCCTAAGACCCAGGGGAAAACATGAAATGGCTGGGCATTGTGCTGGTCAGCCAATGGAGAAAATAGAGGCTTTGCTCTGTAGCTCCTGTGTGATTGAGCAAGCCTGGCAAAAGCAAGCTGTGATGCAGAAGGAAGCAAGAGAGAGAGAAGGAAGCAGATGACAGTGAGTTGCTTGTGGGCCAGAGAGGAGACCTCTGAGGGCCTGATCCAGCCCCCGGGGCTCCATGTTTGACACTTCTGCCTTAAAGAATTCAGCTGTTGCATGTGTGCGGACACGTGTTCCATTCTTGTGAATTTAAATTGCGAGACGCCTCAGATGCATTTGCCAGAAGGGCTCTGTGTCAATTTTGCTACGCGAACAATAAAAAACAAACAAAGCTTTCGACAGTGTGATTGCTCTTGAAACGAATCCTCGTAAGAAATTGCATCAGACCTATCGGGGTGGAAGGCAGACTACTTGTTCCCGGTGTTACAAAACGAAATCCCTGACCTAAAAATGTAGAGCGATCTGCCTTCCAAACTTATTTCATACACCTCATTTCGTTAACCTGTTGCAGTCCAAAGAGGCCCCGATTCGCCAGACAGACAGGAGAGGGGGGGGGTGTTCTTTGGCAAGTGCCAGCTGCTCTAGAGGAGCTTCCGGAAGCCCAAAACCTCCAGATACCTTTTTTTTTTTCATTCAAAAAATATCACTTCAAAATATGATCTCACCATCCTTCTTTCTTCCATAACTTGTTACGACACGCCTTCCCCTGGTCCACCCAGCCGTTACGTTTTCACGATGGCAATCTCTTCGGGAGGCCAGGCCTTGATAATTGCACCGCAAAGTCAATAAGTCCAGTTGTGAAAACCCAGGCGTTTCATTGCAACGCGAAAGACGTTGGGACAGGGAACTTTTCCCATGTGCTGCGGCTGTCGTAAAAGCTTTGGCCGACGTGTTTTAACAATTTATTAATAACACATGGTTACAATATTTAATTATCTTTTTCTTATACTAAACCATATGATATTTCACCCCCCCTCCCTCCAATATGGACTTCCCCGAAGTTATAAATTTGAATTCAATTCTAAAGGTACCACTAATCTATCAAAATATAATACTTTTAATTAATACTAAAAAATTGTCCAATGTCTTTTTACGTTCCACTCTATCTCCATATATCCTTTGAATTTCTTCCACTCCTTTTTGAATAAGTCTAAGTCATAGTCTTTTAAGGTTTTAGTTAATTTGTCCATCTCACTCCACAATAAAACTTTCACAATCCAATCCCATTTCTCTGGTATTTTTCCTTGTTTCCAAAGCTGCGCACACAATGTCCTAGCAGCTGAGAGCAAGTACCAAATTAAAGTCCTGTCTTCCTTTGGAAATTTTTCTAATTGTAATCCAAGCAAAAAAGTCTCTGCAGTTTTCTTGAAGTCGTAACCCAAAATTTTGGAGATTTCTTGTTGTATCATCTTCCAAAGCTTTGGCCAACGTGATGTGCCCGAGAACGCAACTTAAATAGAGGTGACATCGGGATGGAACAAGATGAATAGCTGGGAAGATCGGCCCAGAATATGGATGCCATCCTCCAGGTGGGACCTTGGGAGCTCCTAGAATCAGGGCTTTTATTGTAGGAGGAACTCCTTTGCATATTAGGCCAAACCCCCTGATGCAGCCAATCCTCCAAGAGAAGGATTGCCAAGTCACCTGCAGCTTCCGGCAGGGGACTGTTTTTGCACGTGAAGCACGATGATGTCACTTCTAGTGACATCATCACACCGGTGATGTCACGCACCAGCAATAGGTACCATAGAGTTTTCCCTCCCAAATTGCTAGAGCGATTCCCTCCCACCTCCTAGAGCAGGGGTGTCAAACATGAAGTCTGGGGGCCGAATCAGGCCCCCGGAGGGCTCCTATCAGGCCCTCGAGCAACTGGCTGTCATCTGCTTCCTTCTCCCTCTCTCTTGCTTCCTTCTGCAGCACAGCTTGCTTTGCCAGGCTTGCTCAATCGCACAGGAGCTACAGAGCAAAACCTCTATTTTCTCCATGGGCTGAGGCTCCTCCCTTGGGGAGGAAGGGGGGGGGAAGGGAGAGCTTGCTTTGCCAGGCTCTCTCAATCGCACAGCAGAGCTACTGAGCCAAGCCTCTCTTCTTTCTATTGACTGAGGCTTCTCCCCCCAATCCCCTGGGGAAGGAAGGAATGAGCTAGAGCTTCCTTTGCCCAGTTCCCTGTTTCCCATGGGAGAAATTCAAAAAAAAGCACCTTTAAGACCAACGTGTGCCAACCTTTTAAACATGTTTTAAGTTTCTCTTTGTCTTTTAGAAAATTCATATCTCTGCTACCGAATCTTAAATAGGTACACACATGGCCTGACCCGGCATGGCTCGGCCCGACCCGAAATGGTCCGGCCTGACAAGGTCTCATTTATGTCAGTTCCGGCCCTCATAACAAATGAGTTTGACACCCTTGCCCTATGGAGACCGATTCCCATAGGGTATAATGGAGAATTGATCTGCAGGTATCTGGGATCTTGGGGGGGGTGGGGCCCTATTTTTTTGAGGTAGAGACACCAAATTGGCAGCATAGCATCTAATGACTCTCCTGGAGAGCCAGTTTGGTGTAGTGGTTAAGTGTGCTGCAGACTCTTATCTGGGAGAACCAGGTTTGATTCCCCACTCCTCCACTTGCATCTGCTGGAATGGCCTTGGGTCAGCCATAGCTCTCTTATCTGGGAGAAGCGGGTTTGATTCCGCACTCCTCCACTTGCAGCTGCTGGAAGGGCCTTGGGTCAGCCATAGCTCTCTTATCTGGGAGAAGCGGGTTTGATTCCGCACTCCTCCACTTGCAGCTGCTGGAAGGGCCTTGGGTCAGCCATAGCTCTGGCAGAGGTTGTCCTTGAAAGGGCAGTTTCTGTCAGAGCTCTCTCAGCCCCACCCACCTCGCAGGGTGTCTGTTGTGGGGGAGGAAGGTAAAGGAGATTGTGAGCCACTCTGTGACTCTTTGGAGTGGAGGGCGGGATATAAATACAATATCTTCTTCTTCTTCTTCTTCTTCTTCTTCTTCCTCAAAACACCCTCCAAGTTTCAAAAAAGGTCGGACCAAAGAGGGAAGGAATTTAAAAGGTGTGCGGTCCCTTTTGATGTGATAACCAGAACTCCCCTTGAAGCTCAATGATGCTTGTCACAACCTTACTCCTGGCTCCACCCCCAAAGTCTCCTGGCTCCACCCCCAAAGTCCCCAGATATTTCTTGAATTGGACCTGGCTACCCTACTACTCATCTTGATTTATGCAACAGCAGGTATTCTGGGTGATGGGGGAAATGTATCCATTATGAATTTCACAAATGTCCTCGGTCTACAAGTAACTGGTTTTGACGTATATCTCAAGTCCGAGGTCGGTTCACCTGTATTTCTGTGGAAGCTGGTCTATTAAAGTAGGGTAATTCTAATAATGTTGTCAGATCATATTTGAATGTTAAACAGGCCTTTCATGTCTCTGCCTTGCTACACATCATACAACTAATCTCCTGTTTGCTTGATGCGACGAACATCTTGGAACTTATCTACGGTTATCTATGTAAGAGCTGCTTAGATACCCCAGGACACACGTTGCTGGCAAAGGGCTGGAACCAGCCAGGTTTTCTACTGGCTAGAAAGAGAGGAAGAGTCCTCAGCTGATTGGTGAAAAGGTTGTGCTGGGAATTGTGGGCAGAGAAAAGGTGGATAGCCTTGTGTCTTTTCTACCCTGTCAAGTCACAGTCTGATCCAGTTTGGTGTAGATATTGTAGATATTGGATTTATATCCCGCCCTCCACTCCGAAGAGTCTCAGAGCAGCTCATAATCTCCTTTCCCTTCCTCCCCCACAACAGACACCCTGTAAGGTGGGTGGGGCTGGAGAGGGCTCTCACAGCAGCTGCCCTTTCAAGGACAACCTCTGCCAGAGCTATGGCTGACCCAAGGCCATGCTAGCAGGTGCAAGTGGAGGAGTGGGGAATCAAACCCGGTTCTCCCAGATAAGAGTCTGCAGCACACTTAACCACTACACCAAACTGGCTCTCCATTAAATAGTGTAGTGGTTAAATAGTGGTTAAGTATGTGGACTCTCACCAGGGAGAACTGGTTTGATTCCCCACTCCTCCACTTGCAGCTGCTGGAATGGCCTTGGGGTAGCCATAGCTCTCGCAGAGCTGTCCTTGAAAGGGCAGTTTCTGTCAGAGCTCTCTCAGTCCCACCTACCTCACAGGGTGTCTGTTGTGGGGGGGAGGAAGGTAAAGGAGATTGTGAGCCGCTCTGAGAATCTGAGATTCAGAATGAAGGCAGGATATAAATCCAATATCATCATCATCATATTCCTCTTCTTCTTCTTCCTCTCCTTCTCTCCTCCTCTTCTTCTTCTTCTGGCAACCGCTTAGTGTTTTCAAGGCAAGAGACACTCAGGGGCAGTTGCCATTGCCTGACTCTGCCATAGCAACTTTGGACTTCCTTGGTGGTCTCCCATCCAAGTACAAACCATGGATGACCCCCCGGTTAGCTTCCAAAATCTTATGAGTTCAGGCTAGCCAAGCCAATCCAGGTCAAAAGAAGAAATATTCAGAGATGGTTTGCCCTTGCCTGCTTCTGCATAGCAACCCTGAATTTCCTTGATGGTCTCTCAATCAAGTACTAACTAGGAAACCTAGGTCTTGATTCAGTCCAGGAGGATGCATTGTCTCGGGCTTCAATATCAGTTGCGGTTCAGCAGTTCTATTCACCGTTAGCCACAGGGTTGGCCTTGACAAAAAGATCCAAGCATCTGCTCCAATATTCCTGGTTTAGAGCAAAGTACGCCACAGTCTGCAGTGTTTTGCTGGGCTCTTCCCCTTTTCCTTTGTATTAAATGCAATATCTCAACTTGCTCTATAGGTGGAGCTCTCACACCCAAGTCAGCCACTAGAGAGATTTCAGTTCAAGACCGTAAGCCGGGGAAATGCTTTCTGTCCACGGTGTTGAGCTCTCTGAATTGCTCTATAGATAGATCCAAGTGGGCAGCCGTGTTGGTCTGGATATTAGAGCACTGGAAAAAGTCCAGAAAAGGGCAACTAAAATGATTAAAGGGTTGGAACACTTTCCCTATGAAGAAAGGCTGAAACGCTTGGGACTCTTTAGCTTGGAGAAACGTCGACTGCGGGGTGACATGATAGAGGTTGACAAGATAATGCATGGGATGGAGAAAGTAGAGAAAGAAGTCGTTTTCTCCCTTTCTCACAATACAAGAACTTGTGGGCATTCAATGAAATTGCTGAGCAGTCGGGTTAAAACGGATAAAAGGAAGTCCTTCTTCACCCAAAGGGTGATTAACATGTGGAATTCACCGCCACAGGAGGTGGTGGCAGCTACAAGCATAGCCAGCTTCAAGAGGGGATTGGATAAAAATATGGAGCAGAGGTCCTTCAGTGGCTATTAGCCACAGTGTGTGTGTGTGTGTGTGTGTGTGTGTGTATATATATATATATATATATATATATATATATATATATATATATAATATATATATATATATATATATATATATATAATTTTTTTGGCCACTGTGTGACCCAGAGTGTTGGACTGGATGGGCCATTGGCCTGATCCAACATGGCTTCTCTTATGTTGAACATATGAACATATGAAGCTGCCTTATACTGAATCAGACCCTTGGTCCATCAAAGTCAGTATTGTCTTCTCAGACTGGCAGCGGCTCTCCAAGGTCTCAAGCTGAGGTTTTTCACACCTATTTGCCTGGACCCTTTTTTGGAGATGCCGGGGATTGAACCTGGGACCTTCTGCTTCCCAAGCAGATGCTCTACCACTGAGCCACCGTCCCTCCCCGTTCTTAACTTTAAATTCATTCTCCAAGCTGCTGGCCAATGGTTTTGGTAGGGGCTTTGAAAGCCACACAGTATGTGTGAAAGAGCCACAGTTTCACCACCCCTGGTCTACTGCAACAGTTATTCTAAATATCATCTTGCTCATACTACGTTATCTTCCGCCTGTGTAATTTCACTTTCTGCATTGTTTCTGATATCCATCACCTTAGGCAATGGTGCTTTGCATTGCTTTCTAGTTCTGCAATACCCTTGCATTGTTCATGGATCGTTTTATTGCATTTGATAGCATCTTTTTATATTTTGAAATCTTCCTTGAGACTTAACGAGGAAGGCAAGCTATAAAGGAAGTCAACAAGAAAAAAAAAAAAACTTTATCCACCATCCCCGTCTCCAGCCTCATCCCTATTTGGGACCTTCATCTTGTCCTTGATGGGCAAGCCCTTCACACCACCAGATATCTGTGACCTACATCACCTGTCATTTAAGGTGGCCCTTCTGGAAGCAATTGACTCCAGCCGAGCAGAGAGTTTGGACTGCAATACTGCAGCTTTACCACTCTGCGCCACGGGGGTTCTTCATTGCATAATTGCAGCTATCAAATTATCTTTCTTGGGAGCATTTTGCATTTGTGTGTGTCTGTGTCAGGGTATTGCTGTTGTTTTTTTTTGAAGCGGGAACTCCTCTGCATATTAGGCCACGCACCCCTGATGTAGCCAGTCCTCCTGGAGCTGATGGTAGGCCTTGTGTGAAGAGCCCTATAAGCTCTTGAAGGATTGGCTACATCGGGGGCGTGTGGCCTAATATGCAAAGGAGTTCCTGCCCTGGCTCTGTGTGCATGTTCCTGGCAACCCCAAGTGGAGCTTGGACGTTTTATCCGCCTCGGCATCCCAGCTTTGGTATTCCTCGGAGGTTTCCCTTCCAAGTATTTGCCAGGATCGACCCTGTTTAGCTTCCAAGATCTGATGAGATCAGGCTTGCCTGGTCTGCTCAGGTCACGGCGGCTACCTATTTATCATGAACAAAGAGCAGCACAAAGGTTTGCAAAACCCGCCTTTGTATTTGCAGAGAAGTTGTTTAATTATGGATTTGCCATTTCAACATATTCTATTTGCCATAGTGTTAGCTGCTGCTTGAAGAAAGGGGAGGGGTTATAAAGAGCTGAACCAAAACCAGTTCAGATTTTTAGGTTCTGCTTTCCTAGTCTATTTGTCTCCAAATATGTACCCCAGAGAGCACTCCTTTCAGGGTCTCAAAATCTCCTTAAGCTCAGTTTGAGGTTTACGGAGAGCCGGTTTGGTGTAGTGGTTAAGTGCGCGGACTCTTATCTGGGAGAACCGGGTTTGATTCCCCACTCCTCCACTTGCACCTGCTAGCATGGCCTTGGGTCAGCCATAGCTCTGGCAGAGGTTGTCCTTGAAAGGGCAGCTGCTGTGAGAGCCCTCTCCAGCCCCACCCACCTCACAGGGTTTCTGTTGTGGGGGAGGAAGGTAAAGGAGATTGTGAGCTGCTCTGAGACTCTTCGGAGTGGAGGGCGGGATATAAATCCAATATCTTCTTCTTCTTCTTCTTCTTCTTCTTCTTCTTCTTCTTCTTCTTCTTCTTCTTCTTCTTCTTCTTCTTCTTCTTCTTCTTCTTCTTCTTCTTCTCCTCCCTGGACCGAAAGAAGCTCAATTGACCAACACTAGAGCCAGAGCGTTCTCGGTAACAGCCCCCACTTTGTGGAATGGCGCCCCTGCCGAAAACATTATTCTTTTTCTATATAAAAATACTTTCAAAAAATACAAGTCTGTGTCTGCAATGTTTTCTTAGAATACATACATTGTCAATTATTATCTCTAGACTGTGTAACTTTCATTTTCTATTCCCCCTTTATTATCCCCTATTCTTAATTTTCTGAAACTAATAAAACTTCTAAAATTCTATAAATCTGATAAACAAACAAACAAAGCAATCTTGAGCCAATCCCCCCCCCCCCTTAGTTCTATGATGTTCCGCAGGGCCTGTAAGACCGAACTATTCAAACTCACCTTTAATGGTTAGGGGAAGGTGGCTATTACCTTCAGCATCGACAATCTCACTGAACTAATATAATGGGAATCAGAAGCTTGCCATCTTGGATTTTAATACGTATGGAAATGTTTTTATGTATTTAATTTTAATATGTTTGTAAATTGCTAATGTTTTTAAACTGTTGTTAGCCGCCCTGAGTCTGTCGAGGGAGGGCGGGATATAAATCTGATAAATAACTGAGCTGGATTTTTTGTCCCAGCTGATGGCTGGGAAATCGAAGGAAGAAGCAAGAGAACATTGGATGAAATTTTATGCCTGGCTAGATACTCAAGACTCTTAAGATTCTCTGGTGTGAACTTATATCTTCTTTTCTTCTATACGTTGTATTACAAGATTGCCTTTATTGGATTTGTTGAATTCAATAGATATTTTAACTAAAGGATTTATAATATAGACTCGTAGAATGCAAAAATATTATATTGATGATATATACTCTAGACTTATAACATAAAATGCTATAATGTTGATGATACACAGTCTAGAGATAATAATTGACTATGTATGTATTCTAAGAAAACATTGCAGACGCAGAGTTGTATTTTTTGAAGGTATTTTTTATATAGAAAAAGAATGATATGTACTTTCATTTTCTATCCCCCTTTATCCCCTATTCCTAATTTTCCTGAAACTAAGAAAACTTCTAAAATTCTATAAATCTGATAAATAAACAAACAAACAAAGCAATCTTGAGCCAATCCCCCCCCCCCCCTTAGTTCTAAGATGTTGTTGTGGGTGGCCAAACTTGCTTAATGTAAGAGGCACATACAATAATGTCAGATCTTTGAGAGCTGCAAAACATGAATATCAGTTGTTTGAGGGAAGGAAGGAAGGAAGGAAGGAAGGAAGGAAGGAAGGAAGGAAGGAAGGAAGGAAGGAAGGAAGGAAGGAAGGAAGGAAGGAAAATGGTGAGGTGAAGGAGAGGTGGAAAGAAAGCAACTTTAATTTAAATGAATTTTCCAAGCCGCCTGCTTGGTGATTTAAAGTGAGAGAAAATGCCTTCTCCAAGCCAGGTGCGGAAGGCTTCAAGAGCCACACCATATATGTGAAAAAGTTTGGCCACCTCCGTGACAGACAAAGAGAGGTCATGTATGCAACACCGTGCACAATTTGCAGGTGCGTTCAAGTAAAAAGCCTGAGCCAAGAAATGCATCCTTCAGGGCAGGGGGGTGGAGAAAGGAAGTCGTCTTTTGCCAGTTTCAGGTAGGACAAACCTCTTAGAGCCTACGGGCATAGAGCACTTGCTAGTAGACTCTAACAGATTTTTGCGTGAGGCACAGTACTCGCCTACTTAAAATTTTACACTTAAGTGGCTTTGAGCTAATTTGCTGTGAAAGGGATGGCTTGCCCAAAATTAAGAGCGAATGGATGAATAAGTAAATAAATAATAATTATTATAGAGAGTATAAGAGCAATTGGCCAGCTATAAGAACAGCTTGCTTCTAATAAAAAAATATCGTGGAGAGCTATTGGCCAGCAAACTCCAGAAGGCTTGTGCATCTGGTTAAATGAGTAAGTCTGGACCGGCTTAAGCTCCTAATATAAATATATACACTTAAGTGTCATTGAGTGGATGAGGAAACTTAAGATAGAAGATGTTGCAGAAGAGCATTATGAACATATGAAGCTGCCTTATACTGAATCAGACCTTTGGTCCATCAAAGTCAGTATTGTCTTCTCAGACTGGCAGCGGCTCTCCAGGGTCTCCAGCTGAGGTTTTTCACACCTATTTGCCTGGACCCTTTTTTGGAGATGCCAGGGATTGAACCTGGGACCTTCTGCTTCCCAAGCAGATGCTCTACCACTGAGCCACCGTCCCTCCCCTAACATTGGGTTGTTACAAGGTGCTGGCAGCCCTGGAAGAAATATAGAAAGGATTACTCCTGAGGAAGTCCATTGACGAAATGAGCCTATATCCGGGTGTTCACGGGACCTTTCTTGTAATCTTGGAATGTGAGAATGGACCTCTGTGAGAATATTGTTACGTGAAATTGTAATTTCTAGTGAAGTACAAAAAATACATTTAAACGGTTTTTAAATGGTTTTATTATTAAACATTATTAGCCAATACATCACGGTATTTGTTTCTTTCATTGCCAGCTTACTACATTTAGGGGAGGGACGGTGGCTCAGTGGTAGAGCATCTGCTTGGGAAGCAGAAGGTCCCAGGTTCAATCTCCAAAAAGAGTCCAGGCAAGTAGGTGTGAAAATCCTCAGCTTGTGACCCAGGAGAGCCGCTGCCAGTCTGAGAAGACAATACTGACTTTGATGGACCGAGGGTCTGATTCAGTATAAGGCAGCTTCATAGGTTCATGGGGAGGGATGGCGGCTCAGTAGTAGAGCACCTGCTTGGTAAGCAGAAGGTCTCAGGTTCAATCCCCGGTATCTCCAACTAAAAAGGGTCCAGGCAAGTAGGTGTGAAAATCCTCAGCTTGAGACCCTGGAGAGCCGCTGCCAGTCTGAGTAGACAATACTGACTTTAATGGACCGAGGGTCTGATTCAGTAGAAGGCAGCTTCATAACTGGTAAAGGCTGTGGCTCAGTGGTAGAGCATCAGCTTGGCATGCAGAAGGTCTACAGCCCCCAAATACTTTGGATACCATCGGGGCAGGGTTAACTACTACTCAGGCACTTCAGGTTAAGAAAGGTTACAATATGGGGTCGGTCTGGTTCAACGCTCAGGTCCACTCTATGCATACTTGCCAACCATCAATTATACTGGTTCTACATTAAGCTAGCAATAATAAAGTTACAAGTTCTGACATACTGCCCCCCCTAAGCGCCCTCCCCCGGGGGGTGGCGGCTTGGGCTTGTGCGGGTACAGCAGGTGAAACTTTTTTAACAATTGCGGCGCAGCTACGTTCTGAGACTCGACCCATTCATCACAGCTCGGGGGGAAGTGCTTCCACCTGATTAAGTAATACAGTTTCCCCCGTTTGACTTTGGAGTCCAGGATTTCGTGGACTTCATGGTGACTCTGACCCCTCACTGTCGTCGGAGGGGGCGGCGGAGCCCTGGGATGGAAGGACGTGGCACCAGGGTCTTTCCGGAGTAAGCTGCAATGAAAAACAGGATGGATTTTGCTTAGAGACTTGGGCAGCTCGAGTTCTGCAGTCACCTTATTGATTACTCGTTTGATTCTAAAAGGCCCAAGAAACTTCAACGCAAGTTTGCGGCAGGGCTGAGGAAGGGGGAGGTTTTTTGTGGACAAAAAGACAGTGTCTCCCACTCTCAATTCCCATTCAGGAGAGTGTTTTTTATCAAACTGTTTTTTGTAAGCCTTTTTCGCTTCCTCCAGGTTCTCCTGAATTCCCTTCCAGCTCTCCCGAAGGCCTTCCCACCATTGTTGGCACGATGTGGGTTCTGAGGGGGTGGCAGGGAGGGGAAGCGTTGGGAAAGGCTTGCCCTCATAGCCATTTATGATTTGGAAAGGAGAGGTTTTAGTAGAGCTGTGAAGGCTGTTGTTGTAGCCGTATTCAGCGAATGGGAGTAGGTCCACCCAGTTGGACTGTTGGAAGTTAATGAAACAGCGGAGGTACTGTTCTAGAAGGCTATTAACCCTCTCCGTCTGTCCGTCCGACTGGGGGTGGTAGGCTGAGCTGAGGCCCTGCTCAATACCCGCAAGTTTGCAAAACTCCCGCCAGAAGTTGGCAACGAACTGCGTCCCGCGGTCGCTAATGACCTTGTCTGGGAACGAGTGTAGGCGTACAATGTGTGTAAAGAAAAGTTGGGCAAGTTTTTTAGCCGTGGGGAGCTGCTTGCAGGGGATGAAGTGGGCTTGTTTGGAGAATGTATCGACCACTACCAAAACAACAGTTTTGCCCTGCGACGGCGGGAGCTCCACAATGAAATCCATAGACACTACCGACCAAGGCCGGGTGGCTGTTGGGAGGGGCACTAGGTGGCCGGGAGGTTTACCCCCTCTTCGTTTAGCCATCAGACAGGTGGGACATGAGAGGACGAATTCGGAGACGTCTCTTTTGAGCCTAGGCCACCAAAACTGTCGGGTAAGGAGGTTGAGGGTTTTGACATAGCCGAAATGGCCCGCCAGGCGGCTGGAATGACAATGCTCTAAAATCTGCTTGCGGAGGGGGGAGGGCACATAGATCTTTTCGTTGTGCAACAGGAGGCCGTCCTCGCTTTTACGGAGGTTCGGTGGTTGGTCTGCTTCCCGAGCAGTCTCCGCAACTAACTTAGACAAGAGGTCTGGCTCCGGGGGGCCGATCCTCTTCCCGGAGCGGGTGGTGACCCCCCCCGCGACGGCCGAAGGGGGGATAAGGGAGTCCACCACCTCCTCGCGGAGGCTCTCGTGCTGTGGCAGGCGGGAGAGGGCGTCCGCCAAGAAATTCTTGGTACCTGGGATGTGTTTCAGTACAAAGTCGAATTTGGCGAAAAACCCAGCCCACCGGATTTGTTTTGCAGTCATTTTGCGGCGCCCGGTCAATGCCTCGAGATTTTTGTGGTCAGTCCAGATTTCAAATGGGACTCTGGCCCCTTCAAGCCAGGAGCGCCAGGTTTTCAAGGCAAACATGACTGCAAAAGCCTCCTTGTCCCACACTGACCAATTTTTCTGCTCGTTCGAGAACTTTCGTGAAATGTAGGCGCAGGGGCGCAGAACCCCGTTGTCCCCCCTTTGCATTAATATGGCTCCGACGGCGGCGTCGGAAGCATCACATTGAACCACGAAAGGTTTTAACTCGTCAGGGTGGGCCAACACGGGCTCCGAGGTGAAGAGGCGTTTCAATTCTGTAAAGGCTTTTTGACACTCGGGCGTCCACGTTAGGCGCGCGCCCGGCTTTTTTGCCTCTGCCCCCTTCCCCTTTGTTTTAAGGAGCTCCGTAAGGGGTAACATGATGGTGGCGAACCCCTTTATGAAGTCGCGGTAAAAATTTGCGAACCCGAGAAAACTTTGGAGCTGTTTGCGGGTTCGTGGGGGCTCCCAGTCTAGCACCGCTTGAACCTTTGCTGGGTCCATTGACAACCCTTCCCCCGATACTCGGAAGCCTAGATAGTCTAGTTCAGTCTTGTGAAATTCACATTTCGATAGTTTGGCATACAACTTGTGCTTGCACAGGGTGCTCAACACTTTTCTGACTAGTGGTACATGTGACTTGAGATCTGGCGAATAGATAATGATGTCATCAAGGTACACCACCACCCCCTTAAACAGGAACTCTCGCAGAACCTCGTTGATAAAGTTCATGAATACCCCAGGGGCCCCCTGTAGCCCGAAAGGCATAACCAAGTACTCAAATTGTCCTAGCGGGGTATTGAACGCGGTCTTCCACTCGTCCCCCTCCCTGATGCGGACTCGGAAGTACGCGTCTCGGAGGTCGAGTTTTGTGAATATTTTCCCTGTGGCCACAGTATTCAATAGGTCCTTAATCAATGGGATCGGGTAGGCATTAGACATCGAAATCCCGTTTATCGAGCGAAAATCTGTGCAAAGTCTAAGCGACCCATCCTTTTTCTTTCTGAAGAGGACGGGGGCGGCATGGGGGGCTGTTGCCGGTCGTATGAACCCCCGCTTCAGGTTTTTGTCCAAAAATTTGCGGAGTTCCGCTTTCTCCGCCCAACCCATGGAGTACAGTTTCGCTTTTGGCAGTTGCTGCCCCGGGATCAGTTCGATTGCACAGTCCGTGGGGCGGTGAGGTGGTAACTCATCCGCCTCCTTCTCACTAAAGGCCAGTTTTAAGTCCCGGTATTCTTTGGGGATCGAGGCGACCTCCTCGAGGGTGAGGCAGGCTCGCTCATTCCGGGGAGGCGGATGCGGCCCCCATTCGGGGCGCCAATGGTGGTGTTCGCACCTCCAGTCCGGGAATCGGACGATCTGCTCCTCCCACCTTATGTCTGGCTGGTGGCGGGCGAGCCAACCCGAGCCCATCACCACATCAAACGAGCAAGAGGGGGCAATTACAAAAGTTTCGATCCCCCAATGCTCTTCGGTCCCAACGGGGACCGCCTGCGTTTCTAGCTTACATGGCTCACTGTTATAATGTCAGAACTTAAGAACTCCAGGCAGATCCCATACTTAGTTTCCAAGCTAGGATTTTATTAGAGAGAACTAAGAACTGTTAGCTACAAGGTACAAGATAACAGTGATGGCGAGAGCCAGCACTGGCCCAGTTTTATATAGTAAAACAAACAACCCACAAAGCTTTAATTCACACCGTTACAGGCACATCTGTCTTCCCACCAGTGCTATCAGCAAAGACGTTGCCTCCTTACTCTGAAGGCCACACGATTCGGCTTCAAAGGGTGTCAGTGTGAGAAAGTACAGAGATACAACATTATTCAGTCTACAGCCCCCAAATACTTTGGATACCATCGGGGCAGGGTTAACTACTACTCAGGCACTTCAGGTTAAGAAAGGTTACAATATGGGGTCGGTCTGGTTCAACGCTCAGGTCCACTCTATGCATACTTGCCAACCATCAATTATACTGGTTCTACATTAAGCTAGCAATAATAAAGTTACAAGTTCTGACAGGTTCAATCCCCGGCATCTCCAAAAAAGGGTCCAGGCAAGTAGGTGTGAAAATCCTCAGCTTGAGACCCTGGAGAGCCGCTGCCAGTCTGAGAAGACAATACTGACTTTGATGGACCGAGGGTCTGATTCAGTAGAAGGCAGCTTCATACGTTCATGTTCATTAAGCAGCTTGCTGAGGAACCTCATGTTTCCTGGTCTCCTAGGCTCAAATCTCGCTAAGGTTACTAGCTCTGGGTTGGGAAACACCCGGATATTTTGAAGGTGGAGCCTGAAGAGGGTGGGGTTTGGGGAGGGGAGGGGCTTCAAGGGGGTATAATGCCACAGAGTCTACTTTGCAACCAAAGCAGCCCTTTTCTCCAGGGGAACCGATCTCTCTTGCCTGGTGATCGGTTGTAATAGCGACACCGCCTGGAAGTTGTCAGTTCAAAGTATCCCAGCCGGGGCCGGCTCACCCACTAGGCAAATTTGGCATTTGCCTAGGGCACCGGGAAAGGGGCACTGAATTGGGCTCCTGTCCCCCTCCCAGTACCCCAGACAAATGTCTCATTCCCCCCGCCCCTCCCCAGCACGCTCAGAGGAGCAACGCCAGCCTCCCCCTTACCTGTTTTGAGGCGGGAATCTCAGTAAAGCGTTCTCTTAAGAGAGTGCACGACGACGAAGCTTTGCTAGAGAACGTAAGGGGGAGGTTGGTGTTACTGCTCTGTGCGCACCAGAGGGGCAGGGGGGAGGCTGGCGCTGCGCTGCAGAGGGAGCAGGGCACGGCAAGTCTGCCTGGGGTGCTGCGCACTCTTGGGCTGGCCCCGATCCCAGCAGCCTGTGTTGCAAGGGGGAAATGAAAAAAAGACAATAATAATAATAATAATAATAATAATAATAATAATAATAATAATAATAATAATAATAATAATATTTTATTTTTATATCCCGCCCTCCCCGCCAGGCGGGCTCAGGGCGGCTAACAGACATGGGGTCCCATGATTCACATTAAACAATATAACAGGCACGGGAGTCCCATGATTCACATAAAACATAGCAATTTAAACATTAATTACAACACAATGGCAGCACAATATACAAAATACAAATATGCCCCAAAATATTGTGCAAATCACGCTCTCAAATAGTTTGTACAGATGAAATATATTATGAAAAGCATACAAAAGTTATCATAAATGATACATTTTGTATGCTTTTCATAATATATTTAATTTGTACAAACTATTTAAGAGTGTGATTTGCACAATATTTTTGGTATATTTTGTCTGTTGCAAGGCGAGCAGGAAAAAGACTGCTGGGGAGTTGATCGGCAGCAATGTGGCTGTAATTCAACCCTTTCTGATTCCTTTGTTTGTTTCGTTCTCACCCACTCAGAGTTCTGACTTGATCTCCGGCCTTCACTTTCCCCAGTCGGAGAGAGGGTAAATCTTGAATGCAAGATTTTGTAAAGAAGAAACCAAAGTGACTCCATTAGGAGTCCGTGACCCCTCTTGAGGTGTGATGCAAACCGTACCAGCTGTTCTCTAGGAACTACCAGTGCGGCTGCACCCTTCCTCCACAGAAGTTCCAGGTCAATTTTGCCCACAAATGTAAGCTATGGAATTTAATGGGCAGCCATTTGGAATGGCGTCTTGGAGAACAGCTAGATTCAAGTCCAGATCTCTGACATCAGATATCTGATGATGGGAGTCTTGACTCTTGAAAGTTCATAGTCCCAAAACATTGTCGGTCTCCTAAGGAGCTGTTGGACTCCAATCTAGCTGTTCAACTAAGGGTTGCCAAGTCCAATTCAAGAAATATCTGGAGACTTTGGGGGTGGAGCCAGGAGACTTTGGGGGTGGAGCCAGGAGCAAGGTTGTGACAAGCTTAATCAGCCCTAAAGGGAGTTCTGGCCATCACATTTAGAAGGACCACACACTTTTAAATGCCTTCCCTCCGTTGGGAATAATAAAGGTTAGGGGCACCTTCTTTTAGGGCTCATAGAATTGGATCCCCTGGTCCACTCCTTTTGAAACTTGGAGAGTATTTTGGGGAGAAGTGCTGAATGCTATACTGAAAATTTGGTGCCTATAGCTCAAAAAACAGCCCCCCCCCCCAGAGCCCCAGATATCTGTGGATCAATTCTCCATTATACCCTATAGGAATCAGTTTCCATGTACAATTCAGCACCAAATCTGGTATTGAACAAGCTATGTGAAAAGGAATCTTTCGTAATCGTCTGTTCCTCTTTCTTAGCTCTTTCTGTCAATTGCTTTTAAAAATGCACGGTTGGGTACTTTGCTGGTATTGAATTGCTTAAATCAATACACACACGAGAACAATGCATGGTTTCATATGTCCTACCTGAAACTGGCAAAAGACGAGTTCCTTTCTTCACTCCCACTCCCAGAATGTTGCAGTTCTCAACTCAGGCTTTTTACTTGAACGCACCCACACTTTCCTTGCCTTTGATTGGCAGCCATCCCCACAGACACCCCTGGTGGCTGAAAACCAAAGCAAACAAAACGTTATGAAACTGGGCCAAACCCAAAGCATTTCGTGATGGTCTAAGGCAATGTTACCTCTAAGCTGCAGAGCCCTGCAAGCAAAAATTGTAAAGGGGTGTCAAACATGCAGTTCGGGGGCCAAATTAGGCCCCCAGAGGGCTGCTATCAGGCCCCCGAGCAACTGGCTGTCATCTGCTTCCTTCTCCCTATATCTTGCTTCCTTCTGCATCACAGCTTGCTTTGCAAGGCTTGCTCAGTTGCACAGGAGCTACGGAGCAAAACCTCTATTATCTCCATTGGCTGAAGCTCCTCTCTTGGGGAGGAATGGGGAGCGGCAGAGTTTGCCGTCCCGTTCCCCTCTTTAAACCGTTTGTCCTCTTCCCAGCTCTTTCAATTCAGCCTTCTCTCTTTCGATTTACGCGCTTAAGCCTCTTCAAGCTTTTAATCTTTAGGGTTTGTAGACTCTTTCGGGATCAAGTGCCGTGTTCTACTGGAGAAAGTTTTCCTTCCAGACGTTTCGTTCTCAGCTGCGGAGAACATCCTCAGTGGTGTTGCAGCCGGAGCAGGCGCTCAGACCTTCTTGGCTGCTGTGCATTGAGTGGGGCCAGGGCTGCTGGAGAGTTGCTGTTTGTAGGCTGGAGGGGGTGTGATGAAAGGGCAATAGGTTTGTGGGTGTGTCCATTGTTTGGTGGGGCTTCCTGGAAGGGTAGTGATAAGGAAACTGGCTGTTGAATGTGACCATTGTTCTGTGTTAATTGCTGGGAAGGTTGGAAGGGGTTTGAAGATAAGAAAGATGGTTGTTGACTGTGCTGATGGTTCTGTGGAATTTGCTGGTTGTTCTGAGACTTTCTGCAATTTATAGTCTGTAGGGTGTTCTGCAGAGCTGGGTACCAAGATTGGTGGATGAAAATGCCTTCTTCCTTTCTGTTAAAATTGTGCTGGTGTTTGCAAATCTCAATACCTTCTCTGTTCAGGCGGGTATGATAATGTGAGACCGTAGAAAGGACTTCAGTTCTTTCAAAGTGGATGACGTGGTCTCCTTCTTGAAGTGCATGTTCAGCTACAGCTGATTTTTCTGGCTGAAACAAGCGACAGTTAATCAATCAGTTAATCTGGCTGAAACAAGTGACTTTTAATCTTTCTTTGCAATTCAGTAGTTTTGCATTCTCTCAGGTATTCTCAGTCTGGGTTGGATTGCAAGGAAACCCTTTTGCAACTTCTCTCTCTCTGTGTAGTTTCCTGTGTGAATAGCGCTTCTGTTCTTATGTGACACAGAGTGTTGGACTGGATGGGCCATTGGCCTGATCCAATATGGCTTCTCTTATGTTCTTATGTGACACAGAGTATTGGACTGGAGGGGCCATTGGCCTGATCCAACATGGCTTCTCTTATGTTCTTCTGTGACACAGAGTGTTGGACTGGATGGGCCATTGGCCTGATCCAACATGGCTTCTCTTATGTTCTTATGTGACACAGAGTATTGGACTGGAGGGGCCATTGGCCTGATCCAACATGGCTTCTCTTATGTTCTTCTGTGACACAGAGTGTTGAACTGGATGGGCCATTGGCCTGATCCAACATGGCTTCTCTTATGTTCTTCTGTGACACAGAGTGTTGGACTGGATGGGCCATTGGCCTGATCCAACATGGCTTCTCTTATGTTCTTATGTGACACAGAGTGTTGGACTGGATGGGCCATTGGCCTGATCCAACATGGCTTCTCTTATGTTCTTCTGTGACACAGAGTGTTGGACTGGATGGGCCATTGGCCTGATCCAATATGGCTTCTCTTATGTTCCTCTCTACTAAACCTATCTGGCTTCTTCTTCCTTCTACTGAGAAGGGCCAACAGTGGTGCCTCTTTGCTCTCGCCTTCTGTTGCCTCCGCCGCACAGAATTGAAGTTGGAGGGCGGCGGAGTAGACAATCCCTTCCCTCCTGCCGCCCTCGATGTCAGCTGCCAACCTGCTAAGATGTAGGTGGGGCTGAAGAAGACTTAATCCAGGACCTCTTTGCAACATTGAGAAAGGCAGGGAGGATGTGGAAGGTTTGTTAATCAGAGCGGACCATGCCAAGAACTGGATCAGCCTGATTCTCCCTGGTGACCTCAGTGCTAACAACTGTTGCCAAACCAGCATGGACTCTGAGTACCTTAGGACATTCCCAGAGAGTGAAGAATTCCATGGGTCGTGGCTGATGATTCCCACTGGGGATGAATTCTGAAACCAACATTTGGTTTGTATTCTGAAGCCAACATTTGACCATGGGGAGAGGGTTTAGATGAGGTCGGGGAACACGTAGAACAGGGACCAATTTAGCAGTAGGCTTGTTCCAGACGGAGAGCCCTTTTGGCTCCGGCGCTTACCTCCATTTTTTGCACGAGCTGCCGCGGAGCTGCGAGTTGGCACGTCGCTTCCCCACCCCAAACAAGATCCTCTGCCAAGGGGTTTCCGCTTGCCATGGGAAAACAGCGCAGCAGCTTGCAGTTCCTCAGCAGCTTGTGTGAAAACGGAGAGAAGGTTGAAACGCTTGGGACTCTTTAGCTTGGAGAAACGTCGACTGCGAGGTGACACGATAGAGGTTTGCAAGATAATGCATGGGATGGAAAAGGTAGAGAAAGAAGTACTTTTCTCCCTTTCTCACAATACAAGAACTCGTGGGCATTCGATGAAATTGCTGAGCAGTCAGGTTAGAACGGATAAAAGGAAGTCCTTCTTCACCCAAAGGGTGATTAACATGTGGAATTCACTGCCACAGGAGGTGGTGGCGGCCACAAGTATAGCCACCTTCAAGAGGGGTTTAGATAAAAATATGGAGCACAGGTCCATCAGTGGCTATTAGCCACAGTGTGTGTGTATATATAACATTTTTTTGCCACTGTGTGACACAGAGTGTTGGACTGAATGGGCCGTTGGCCTGATCCAACATGGAGAGCCAGTTTGGTGTAGTGGTTAAGTGTCTGGACTCTTATCTGGGAGAACCGGGTTTGATTCCCCACTCCTCCACTTTCACCTGCTGGCATGGCCTTGGGTCAGCCATAGCTCTGGCAGAGGTCGTCCTTGAAAGGGCAGCTGCTGTGAGAGCCCTCTCCAGCCCCACCCACCTCACAGGGTGTCTGTTGTGGGGGAGGAAGGGAAAGGAGATTGTGAGCCGCTCTGAGACTCTTCGGAGTGGAGGGCGGGATATAAATCCAATATCTTCTTCTTCTTCTCTTATGTTCTTATGAAGCGCCGGTGGCAAAAGGGCTCTCCACCTGGAACAAGCCCTCGTGCAAAATTGGTCAGAGATTCCTCAGTGCCCACGGATACCTTACCTGTTGCTTGCCAAGTGTTTGAGCAAGTGGGTGGGGCCACTTCTGATCAGCCAGCGGAGACCTGATCAGCCCTGCAGATTAAAATAATATTGCTTCAGCGGCAGCGGCCGCCAGAAGGTTGGTTTTCGTCTCTGTCTCATTCTCCTTTCTCAGGGTATTACGTGAATTTAAAAAGATCAAAGCAGTCCCCTGTGCAAGCACCAGTCGTTTCCGACTCTGGGTGACGTCGCTTCCACGTTTTCACGGCAGACTTTTTATGGGGTGGTTTGCCATTGCCTTCGCCAGTCATCTACACTTTCTTCCCCAGCAAGCTGGGTAATCATTTTACCCACCTTGGAAGGATTGAAGGCGGAGTCAACCTTGAACTGGCTACCTGAAAACCCAGCTTCCGCCGGGGATCAAACTCAGGTTGTGAGCAGAGCTTAGGACCGCAGCACTCCAGCTTTAACCCTCTGCGCCACGGGGCTCTTTTATGTGAATTGCTCCTCTTTTTTTCTCTGCTCTTGGACTACCCCTGGGTTTTCTCTTCGTGTGTGAGTGTGTGCGTGTGGTGGGCTGATCACCCTGTGTCAGAATTCTAAATGTGCCCACAGGCTCAAAAGCTTGAGGAACTGTCATGCAGAGGTTGCACCAACCAGCAAAAGGGTACATCCAGGTGGGCAGCCAGTTTGGTGTAGTGGTTAACTGTGTGGACTCCTATCTGGGAGAACTGGGTTTGATTGCAGCTGCTGGAATGGCCATGGGTTTGATTGCAGCTGCTGGAATGGCCTTGGGTCCACTTGCAGCTGCTGGAATGGCCTTGGGTCAGCCAGAGCTCTCTTATCTGGAAGAACCGGGTTTGATCCCCCACTCCTCCACTTGCAGCTGCTGGAATGGCCTTGGGTTAGCCAGAGCTCTCTTATCTGGAAGAACCGGGTTTGATTCCCCCACTCCTCCACTCGCAGCTGCTGGAATGGCCTTGGGTAGCCAGAGCTCTCTTATCTGGGAGAACCAGGTTTGATTCCCCACTCCTCCACTTGCACCTGCTGGAATGGCCTTGGGTCAGCCAGAGCTCTCTTATCTGGGAGAACCAGGTTTGATTCCCCACTCCTCCACTTGCAGCTGCTGGAATGGCCTTGGGTCAGCCAGAGCTCTCTTATCTGGGAGAACCAGGTTTGATTCCCCACTCCTTCACTTGCACCTGCTGGAATGGCCTTGGGTCAGCCAGAGCTCTCTTATCTGGGAGAACCGGGTTTGATTCCCCACTCCTTCACTTGCACCTGCTGGAATGGCCTTGGGTCAGCCAGAGCTCTCTTATCTTGGAGAACCGGGTTTGATTCCCCACTCCTTCACTTGCACCTGCTGGAATGGCCTTGGGTCAGCCAGAACTCTCTTATCTGGGAGAACCGGGTTTGATTCCCCACTCCTCCACTTGCACCTGCTGGAATGGCCTTGGGTTAGCCAGAGCTCTTTTATCTGGGAGAACCGGGTTTGATTCCCCACTCCTCCACTTGCAGCTGCTGGAATGGCCTTGGGTCAGCCAGAGCTCTCTTATCTGGGAGAACCGGGTTGGATTCCCCACTCCTCCACTTGCAGCTGCTGGAATGGCCTTGGGTTAGCCATAGCTCTCTTATCTGGGAGAACCGGGTTTGATTCCCCACTCCTCCACTTGCAGCTGCTGGAATGGCCTTGGGTCAGCCAGAGCTCTCTTATCTGGGAGAACCGGGTTTGATTCCCCACTCCTTCACTTGCACCTGCTGGAATGGCCTTGGGTCAGCCAGAGCTCTCTTTTTTGGGAGAATCGGGTTTGATTCCCCACTCCTTCACTTGTAGCTGCTGGAATGGCCTTGGGTCAGCCAGAGCTCTCTTATCTGGGAGAACCGGGTTTGATTCCCCACTCCTCCACTTGCAGCTGCTGGAATGGCCTTGGGTCAGCCAGAGCTCTCTTATCTGGGAGAACCAGGTTTGATTCCCCACTCCTTCACTTGCAGCTGCTGGAATGGCCTTGGGTCAGCCAGAGCTCTCTTATCTGGGAGAACCGGGTTTGATTCCCCACTCCTTCACTTGCACCTGCTGGAATGGCCTTGGGTCAGCCAGAGCTCTCTTTTTTGGGAGAACCGGGTTTGATTCCCACTCCTCCACTTGCAGCTGCTGGAATGGCCTTGGGTCAGCCAGAGCTCTCTTATCTGGGAGAACCGGGTTTGATTCCCCACTCCTTCACTTGTAGCTGCTGGAATGGCCTTGGGTCAGCCAGAGCTCTCTTATCTGGGAGAACCGGGTTTGATTCCCCACTCCTTCACTTGCAGCTGCTGGAATGGCCTTGGGTCAGCCAGAACTCTCTTGTCTGGGAGAACTGGGTTGGATTCCCCACTCCTCCACTTGCACCTGCTGGAATGGCCTTGGGTCAGCCATAGCTCTTTCAAGAGTTGTCTTTGAAAGGGCAGCTTTTGGGAGAGCTCTCTCAGCCCCACCCACCTCACAGGGTATCTGTTGTGGGGGAAGAAGATAAAGGAGATCGTGAGTCACTCTGAGACTCTGATTCAGAGAGAAGGGCAGGATATAAATCGATGGTCTTCTTCTTCTTCTTTGTCTGAAGCAGTAGAACAAAGTAGGATTGTATCCATACCAAATGTTTTTTCATATGTAAATTTCACTACTTTGCCATTGGATTCTAACTTTATACCACTTTGCATTCTTAGCCACTGCCCACCAGTTGCATGTAGATTGATTGGGTCAATATGTGTTCTAGTCGAGAGAAAGAGATTGAGTTTCTAGATGCTCTCAATGACTGTGCTATGGAGCAGAGGGTCTCAGAACCTACCAGGGGTGGGGCGATCCTGGATTTGGTCCTAAGTAATGCCCAAGACTTGGTGAGAGATGTAAAAGTGATTGCGCCGCTTGGGAGCAGTGACCATAATGTTATTGATTTCACCGTTTGCATAAATAGGGAGTTGCCCAAAAAGACCGCCACAACCACTTTTAACTTTAAAAGGGGTAAATACACTGAGATGAGGAGGCATGTGAGGAGGAAACTGAAAGGAAAGGTAAATACAGTCAAAACCCTTGGGGAAGCTTGGAGACTATTTAAAAGTATAATCCTAGAAGCTCAGATAAAATACATACCACAAGTTAGGAAAGGCACAAACAGGCATAAGAAATGGCCTGCGTGGTTATCAAACAAAGTAATGGAAGCTGTAAAAGGTAAGAAGGACTCCTTTCAGCGTTGGAAAACCAGTCCAAATGAGATTAGTAAAAGGGAACACAGGCTGTGGCAAATCAAATGCAAGACTGTGATCAGGCAGGCAAAAAGGGACTATGTGGAGCATATTGCAAAAAACATAAAGACCAACAATAAAAATTTCTTCAAATATATTAGAAGTAGGAAACCAGCCAGGGAGGCAGTGGGACCCTTGGATGACCATGGGGTAAAAGGATTGCTGAAGGAGGATAGGGAAATGGCTGAGAAGCTGAATGAATTTTTTTGCCTCCGTCTTCACTGTGGAAGATGAGAACTTTTTGCCCGCCCCAGAACCACTAATTTTGGAAGGGGTGTTGAAAGACCTGAGTCAGATTGAGGTGACAAAAGAGGAGGTCCTACAACTGATAGACAAATTAAAAACTAATAAGTCACCGGGTCCAGAAGGCATACATCCAAGAGTTCTGAAAGAACTCAAAGTTGAACTTGTGGATCTTCTAACAAAAATCTGTAATCTGTCATTGAAATCTCCCTCCGTTCCTGAGGACTGGAAGGTAGCAAATGTTACCCCCATCTTTAAAAAGGGTTCCAGAGGAGATCCGGGAAATTACAGGCCAGTCAGTCTGACTTCAATACCGGGAAAGTTGGTAGAAAGCATTATCAAGGACAGAATGAATAGGCACATTGATGAACACGGGTTATTGAGGAAGACTCAGCATGGGTTCTGTAAGGGAAGATCTTGCCTCACTAACCTGTTACATTTCTTTGAGGGGGTGAACAAACATGTGGACAAAGGAGACCCGATAGATGTTGTTTACCTTGACTTCCAGAAAGCTTTTGATAAAGTTCCTCATCAAAGGCTCCTTAGAAAGTTTGAGAGTCATGGAGCAAAAGGACAGGTCCTCTTGTGGATCAAAAACTGGCTGAGTAATAGGAAGCAGAGAGTGAGTATAAATGGGCAGTCTTCGCAGTGGAGGACGGTAAGCAGTGGGGTGCTGCAGGGCTCGGTACTGGGTCCCATGCTCTTTAACTTGTTCATAAATGATTTAGAGTTGGGAGTGAGCAGTGAAGTGGCCAAGTTTGCGGATGACACTAAATTGTTCAGGGTGGTGAGAACCAGAGAGGATTGTGAGGAACTCCAAAGGGATCTGTTGAGGCTGGGTGAGTGGGCGTCAATGTGGCAGATGCGGTTCAATGTGGCCAAGTGCAAAGTAATGCACATTGGGGCCAAGAATCCCAGCTACAAATACAAGTTGATGGGGTGTGAACTGGCAGAGACTGACCAAGAGAGAGATCTTGTGGTCATGGTAGATAACTCACTGAAAATGTCAAGACTGTGTGTTTGCAATAAAAAAGGCCAACGCCATGCTGGGAATTATTAGGAAGGGAATTGAAAACAAATCAGCCAGTATAATAATGCTCCTGTATAAATCGATGGTACGGTCTCATTTGGAGTACTGTGTGCAGTTCTGGTCGCCACACCTAAAAAAGGATATTATAGCATTGGAGAAAGTCCAGAAAAAGGCAACTAGAATGATTAAAGGGCTGGAACACTTTTCCTATGAAGAAAGGTTGAAACGCTTGGGACTCTTTAGCTTGGAGAAACGTCAACTGCGGGGTGACATGATAGAGGTTTACAAGATAATGCATGGGATGGAGAAAGTAGAGAAAGAAGTCGTTTTCTCCTTTTCTCACAATACAAGAACTCATGGGCATTCGATGAAATTGCTGAGCAGACAGGTTAAAATGGATAAAAGGAAGTCCTTCTTCACCCAAAGGGTGATTAACATGTGGAATTCACTGCCATAGGAGATGGTGGCGGCTACAAGCATGGCCACCTTCAAGAGGGATTTAGATAAAAATATGGAGCAGAGGTCCATCAGTGGCTATTAGCCACAGTGTGTGTGTGTGTGTGTGTGTGTATATAAAAATTTTTTGGCACTGTGTGACACAGAGTGTTGGACTGGAGAGGCCATTGGCCTGATCCAACATGGCTTCTCTTCTGTTCTTATGTGACACAGAGTGTTGGACTGGAGGGGCCAGTGGCCTGATCCAACATGGCTTGTCTTATGTTCTTATGTGTGACACAGAGTGTTGGACTGGATGGGCCATTGGCCTGATCCAACATGGCTTCTCTTATGTTCTTACGTTCTTATGTTCATGTAGCTCTGCTCACTCTACCCCTTTCCATTGTCTGATGAAGTATGCATGCACATGAAAGCTTGCATTCTGAATAAAACTTCTTTGGTCCTAAAGGTGCTACTGGACTCCTACTTTGTTCTCTTGCTTCAGACCAACATGGCTGCCCGTTTGGATCGCGGTGGCACCAAATTAGAGTCAACTTCCGTCTCGCTGTATTTGAGGAAATGTGTATGCACACAAAAGCTCATACGTTGCATAAAACTTGGTTGGTCTTAAGGATGCCGCTGGATGCAAACAAAATGGTGGAACATCATGGGGCGGAGGTTGTGGTATCAAAACTGGCTGTTGAAATTACCGCACTTTGAGAACGGTGGTGTTGCGTGAATTCGGCTGGGATCCTTTGTGTGCAAAGTATGTGCTTTATGACAGGTACAAGAAGGGTGATAAGAGATGGGCATTTTAAGCCGCCATGGGGATGGGAGGAAGGCAGATTAAAAAGTGTGTCCACACGTGCACATCTGCCTGCTGTCCTGTCCCAACCGTGGTCCGCCTGGGGATGGGTCAAAGCTGCGGCTGCCTCAGAAAGGCACCACTTACAAAGGGAAAGGAAAGGTCCCCTGTGCAAGCACCAGCCATTTCCGACTCTGGGGTGACGTTGCTTTCACAACGTTTTCACGGCAGACTTTTGACGGGGCGGTTTGCCATTGCCTTCCCCAGTCATCTACACTCCCCCCCCCCCAGTAAGCTGGGTGCTCATTTGACCGACCTCGGAAGGATGTGTTTTAACAATTTATTGATAACATATGGTTACAAAATTTAATTATAAATTTTCGGCACTAACCCATATGGTATTTTAGTCCCCCCTCCCTCCAATGTTGACTTCCCCGAGGTTATAGATTTAAGTTCAATACTAAAGGTGCTACTAACCGATCAAAGCTCAATATATATATTTTTTTTCTCATTGATACTAAAAAATTGTCCAATGTCTTTTTACATTCCACTCTTTCTCCATATATCCTTTAAATTTCTTCCACTCCTTTTTGAATATATCTAAATCATAGTCTCTTAGAGTTCTAGTTAGTTTGTCCATCTCACTCCACGATAAAACTTTCATAATCCAGTCCCATTTCTCTGGTATTTTTTCTTGTTTCCACAGCTGCGCATACAATGTCCTAGCAGCTGATAGCAAGTACCAAATTAAAGTCCTATCTTCCTTTGGAAATTTTTCTAATTGTAATCCAAGCAAGAACGTCTCTGCAGTTTTCTTGAAGTCGTAACCCAAAATTTTGGAGATTTCTTGTTGTATCATCTTCCAGTACTCTTTCGCTTTTTCACAAGTCCACCACATATGGAAGAAAGAACCTTCATGTATTTTACATTTCCAACATCTATCCGACATCTTTTTACTCATATTAGCCAGCTTTTTCGGAGTCATATACCACCTATACATCATCTTAGAACAGTTCTCTTTGATACTCTGACAAGTTGAGATCTTCATCGAGTTCTTCCAAAGGTGCTCCCATGTATCCATTTGTATTTCTCTGTTCACATTGATTGCCCATTTGACCATTTGAGACTTTACTACAGACCTCGGAAGGATGGAAGGCTGAGTCAACCTCGAGTCGGCTACCTGAAAACCCAGCTTCCACCGGGGATCGAACTCTGGTCGTGAGCAGAGCTTAGGACTGCAGCACTGCAGCTTTACTACTCTGCGCCACGGGGCTCTCAAACTCTTAAAATTACAAAGTGGTGCCTAATTTCTGAGGCGGCTTCGAGGCACTTCCCCGGCTATCTGGAAGGCCGGAAAGTGCTTAGGGAGGGACCAAGAGGTGCACAAGGACCTAGAAACACAAACTCAGTGAGTTTTTCGGAGATGGACAGTGATTTGGGCAAAACTTAATGGGTTTACCTGAGGTGAACTGTAGGCATTACAGGTGCTTTGATGACCCTATAAGTAACCAGATGAGAAGAGCTACCAGGTTTGGCAAATAGTGTGAAGCATTGCTTAATTCAGAAAAATGGATGAAGAAAAATGGGGGAGGCTGTTATCTCAGACCTCTAACCTGCAAGTCCAAGCTTGTTTTCTGGCTGGCATCCATTTTGTGTCGCTTTGGGCCATGCAATGCCTTTCACTTATCCCAAGCTTTTTCTTTTTTCTCTTTTGCATATTAGGCCAACCCCCAGATGTAGCCAATCCTTCTGGAGCTTACAGTAGGCCCTGTAAGAAGAGCCCTGTAAGCTCTTGGAGGATTGGCTACTTCAGGGGGGGTGGGGCCTAATATGCAAAGGAGCTCCTGCTTCAAAATTTCTGGAATGATATCTGAGGAGGTGTGTTTATGGTTTTCTAGCTATAAACTGTCTTTCAGCATCTGACTGCTAACACAAGTACCTCTCTGCAACGCCTAACTGTAAAGATTTAATTTTCTGAAGAGACATATTTCGTTCCAAGTCCAATTCAAGAAATATCTGGGGACTTTGGGGGTGGAGCCAGGAGACTTTGGGGGTGGAGGCAGGAGGCATTGGGGGTGGAGCCAGGAACAAGGGCGTGACAAGTATAATTGAACTCCAAAGGGAGTTCGGGCCATCACATTTGAAGGGACTGTGAAGCAGGGCTGAAATTAAAAAGATATTAAATGAGGTAAATTGAAAGCCATTAATTAGGCGCAAGGGCAAGAAAACAAAAGGTCAAAGAGATTTTGAAAGTGCTTGCTAGGTGCCTCTGTGAAATAATCCTTCTAGGTTGCGAAAGTAAGAAAAGAGGAAGTTAATCCTTCACCCATGGACTTTGCCACAACTGCGGAAAAGAGAAACTAATGGCTGGAATAAGCATTGAGCAAATATACCTTGCAAAATGTCTTGGGAGCAGGTCAAAGGTGCAAATATGGTTTTTTTTGAAGAAGAAGACATTGGATTTATATTCTGCCCTCAACTCAAGAGTCTCAGAGCGGCTCACAATCTCCTTTACCTTCCTCCCCCACAACAGAAACCCTGTGAGGTAGATGAAGATATTGGATTTATATCTGGCGCTCCACTCCAAAAAGTCTCAGAGCGGCTCACAATTTTCTTTACCTCCCCCCCCCACCCCACAACAGACACCCTGTGAGGTAGATAAAAATATTGGATTTATATCCTGCCCTCCACTCCAAAGAGTCTCAGAGCGGCTCACAATCTCCTTTGCCTTCCTCCCCCACAACAGACACCCTGTGAGGTAGATGAAGATATTGGATTTATATTCCGCCCTCCACTCCGAAGAGTCTCAGAGCAGCTCACAATCTCCTTTATCTTCCTCCCCCACAACAGACACCCTGTGAGGTAGATGAAGATATTGGATTTATATCCTGCCCTCCACTCCGAAGAGTCTCAGAGCGGCTCACAATCTCCTTTACCTTCCTCCCCCCACAACAGACACCTTGTGAGGTAGATGAAGATACTGGATTTATAACCTGCCCTGTGAGGTAGATGAAGATATTGGATTTATATTCCGCCCTCCATTCCGAAGAGTCTCAGAGCGGCTCACAATCTCCTTTATCTTCCTCCCTTTACCTTCCTCCCCCACAACAGACACCCTGTGAGGTGGGAGGGGCTGAGAGTGTTCTTACCCTTTCAAGGACAACTCCTATGAGAGCTCTGGCTGACCCAAGGCCATTCCAGCAGGTGCAAGCGAAGGAGTGGGGAATCAAACCCGGTTCTCCCAGATAAGAGTCCGCACACTTAACCACTACACCAGACCGGCTCTCTTTTGATGAAGGATATTGCTGCAAGAGTGTTAGCAACATCAATGCCATGTATGGAAAGACCCTCCCTGTCTCCTCCTTGTTCTTTTAGTAATATGACGCTTGTAATGATGTATGGGATATGGGGTGGTCCTTTCCTGTAATTGTGCGTTTACTGGAAATGATTGTCTGTGACTATAAAACTGTAGACTTCCCTGAAATCGGGGCTCCCAGATTCGTTTAGACATGAGTCTGGTCTGGGGTCCGTGTACACGTTAAATAAACAGCTGTTTCTTCCTGATTTCGCCTGTGGCCTCGTTTCTGCCTGACCACCAGCAGCTAAAGTTGCTGCTACAACTGCACACCTTTTAGAGCCAGTTTGGTGTAGTGGTTAAGTGTGCGGACTCTTATCTGGGAGAACCAGGTTTGATTCCCCACTCCTCCACTTGCACCTGCTAGCATGGCCTTGGGTCAGCCATAGCTCTGGCAGACGTTGTCCTTGAAAGGGCAGCTGCTGGGAGAGCCCTCTCCAGCCCCACCCACCTCACAGGGTGTCTGTTGTGGGGGAGGAAGGTAAAGGAGATTGTGAGCCACTCTGAGACTCTTCGGAGTGGAGGGCGGGATATAAATCCAATATCTTCATCTACCTCACAGGGTGTCTGTTGTGGGGGAGGAAGGGAAAGGAGACTGTGAGCCGCTCTGAGACTCTTCGGAGTGGAGGGCGGGATAGAAATCCAATATCTTCTTCATCTTTTAAATGCCTTCCCTTCATTGGAAACCATGAAGGATAGGGGCACCTTCCTTTGGAGCTCATAGAATTGGACCCCCTGGTCCAATTGCTTTGAAACTTGGAGGACCTTTTGAGGAGAGGCAAAGGATGCTATGCTGCAAATTTGGTGCCTCTGCCTCAAACAACAGCCCCGCACCAAGTCCCAGATATTATTGATTGATTCTCCATTCTACCTTACGGGAATCAGTCTCCATAGGGAAGAATGGAGTGCCCAGCAGACATTTCCCTCTCCACTCCCCCTTCCTGATGATCCTGAAGCGGGGGGAATGCCTCCAAATGGGGGATCCCCTGCCACCACCTGTCTATTGGCAGAAATAATGCTTGCTCGGTATGCCTGACAGGTGTGAGCAGAGCCCTAAAATGGATGTTGTCTCATCTGATACGTTATTTAAACCGAGAGGAAAAGATCCGTTCCCTTGCTGATCAGAGAGGAAAGCAAAAAAAGGTAAACTTAAACCGGTGGGGTGCGGCTCGTTGCCTTGAGACACTTTTATCCTCTCAAGGGTCAGAACAAACTTGTTTTTTCAGTGCATTATTGTTCTAGAGGGGAGGGGAGGCAGGGTGGAAAACATCGTCACGGGTAGTGAAAGGCAGTGGCTGCGGAATGTACATCAGCTGGCACGACCGACAGCCGGTCTACTAAGACTAAGGAACGGCTCGAGAGACAGTATGAAGGTCTTTCTCTCTATGCTGTTGGCTGCTGTGGTCTATGCTGAGCTAGGTAAGACCCCCCCCCGAATGAAGCAAATCCTACTTATACTTGGGTTGCAACCAGTACTCCCTCTAAGCCGGGGGTGGCCAAACTCGCTTAACGTAAGAGCCATATAGAATAAACATCAGATGTTTGAGAGCCGCAAGACACAAACATAAGATGTTTGTAGGAAGGAAGGAAGGGAAACAGGTGGGGGGAACGAGGGTGGAAAGAGAGCAACTTTAACTTTAAATGCATTCTCCAAGCTGCCAGCTGGCTTGGCTTGCAGAAGTGATTTAAAGAGACAAATGACTTTTCCAGGTCAGCTGATGGGGTGGTGGTGGTGGGGGGGGGGCTTCAAGAGCCACACAATACGTGTGAAAGAGCCACATGTGGCAAAAATTCTCCTTCGTGAGTGACTGGCATTAAAGTTGTGAGCTGCTGCATGCATTAGTTTGCCCTTCCTGGAACCATTTTCTTGAGCTAAGACAAATGTGTGAGCCAGAGGGTAAAAATCGGTGAGCTAGCTCACGCTAACTCAGCTTAGAGGGAATACCGGTTGCCACGAACAAATAGTTTGGGGTGCCGGTTTGGATCAAGTGCATTTGCTAGCTTCCTGAGAACGGGTGCCTTTTTAAACAGTGAAAAATTTGTAGACTCCATGTTGGCCAAGAAAGAAGACGAGGAAAGCAAAAGACCAGGATGGAATGGGAACTGAACGGGAAGGTTTTTTCCTTCACAGCTTCCAGTCCCTCCCCTAAAACTCTGTGCTTCTATCCTCTGTAGCATTACTGGGTTCAAATTTAGTTTGGAGAAACGTCGACTGAGGGGTGACACGATAGAGGTTTGCAAGGTTATGCGTGGAATACAGAAGGTAGAGAAAGAAGTACTTTTCTCCCTTTCTCACAATATGAGAACTCGCGGGCACTCCATGAAATTGCTGAGCAGTCGGGTTAGAATGGATAAAAGGAAGTCCTTCTTCACCCAAAGGGTGATTAACACATGGAATTCACTGCCACAGGAGGTGGTGGCAGCTACAAGCATAGCCAGCTTCAAGAGGGGATTGGTAAGCATATGGAGTAGAGGTCCATCAGTGGCTATTAGTCACAGCATATTGTTGGAACTCTCTGTCTGGGGCAGTGATTATCTGTCTTCTTGGTGCTTGGGGGGACACAGTGGGGGGACTTCTAGTGCCCTGGCCCCTCCTGATGGTGCCTGGATTTTTGGCCACTGTGTGATATAGAGTGTTGGACTGGATGGGCCATTGGCCTGATCCAACATGGCTTAAGAGAGCCAGTTTTGTGTAGTCGTTAAATACATGGACTCTTGTCTGGGGGAACCAGGTTTAATTCCCCGCTCCTCCACTTGCAGCTGCTGGGATGACCTTGGGTCAGCCATAGCTCTCGCAGGAGTTGTCCTTGAAAGGGCAGCTGCTGTGAGAGCTCTCTCAGCCCCACCCACCTCACAGGGTGTCTCTTGTGGGGGAGGAAGGGAAAGGAGAGTGTGAGCCGCTCTGACTAATCAGTCTTTTCTTTATAGGGGAGGGATGGTGGCTCAGCCTTTCTTTGCAAAAACAATTGGATCCTTCTTGTTCGATGAACCGTCTTGTTTACGGGCATTCTGCCTGCTTGCTAGCACACACAGAAATGTCTTGGTAAGCAGAAGGTCCCAGGTTCAATCCCCGGCATCTCCAACTAAAAAGGGTCCAGGCAAGTAGGCATGAAAAATTACAGCTGGAGACCCTGGAGAGCCGCTGCCAGTCTGAGTAGACAAGACTGACTTTGATGGACCGAGGGGGGTCTGATTCAATAGAAGGCAGCTTCATATGTTCATTCTGCAGGGGGTTGGGACTAGATGACCCTGGAGGTCCCTTCCAATTCTGCGATTCTCTGATTTTCTATGATCTTGCCTGGTTTGTGCTCCCGTGACATTCTGGCAGACGGTGAGCCATACATCTTGCCAAGATTCCAGTGGAATGTAGCCGCAATTCAATCATAACGTTCTTTATAAGCAGTTTGAGCAATTTTGCTGCAGGCACGGATGATGTCATCAGCGTTCCCTCAATATCGCACGTGATGCGCTCTGCCCTTGCTAAAGCGCTGTGCAAATGCTAAGGTGCGTTATAATTATAATTGCAAAAGAATAACTCAAATGAGAATTGCCCTTCTTTGCTAAAGCAATTGGATCCTTCTTGTTCGATGAACCGTCTTGTTTACGGGCGTTCTGCCTGCTTGCTAGCACACACAGAAATGTCTCTTATATGTTTCGTCTCCCTGTGCTAGGACGCTGGAAATGAAGGAACTACGCGGGTCACACAGTCACTGTGATAACAGCCCTTCGATCTCATTCCACAGCCTTTGCCGATGGACTTCCCTGCTGCTCAACCAAAGGGCTCAATTAAAAATCCTTGCTTTGATTTGACAGCTTTTAAAACAGAGGTGGCCAAACTTGCTTAACGTAAGAGCCACAAAGAATAAACGTCAGATGTTTGAGAGCTGAAAGACATGAACGTCAGATGTTTGAAAGTCACAAAACAGGAAGGAAGGAAGGAAGGAAGGAAGGAAGGAAGGAAGGAAGGAAGGAAGGAGGAGGAAGGAAGGAAGGAAGGCAGGCAAAAAAATGGGGGAAGGGAGGGAGACAGGAAAGAAAGCAACTTTAATTTTAAATGCATTGTCCAAGCCTCTGACTGGCTTGGCTTGAAGAATTGATTTAAAGAGAAAAATGCCTTCTCAAAGCCATCCAACAGGGCAGAGGGGGCTTCAAGAGCCACACGATCTGTGTGAAAGAGCCACATTTTGGCCACCCCTGTTTTAAAAACTTGCGCAAACTTCTTTCCCTGTGAAAGCTTCTCCAGTAAAATGGCCAGAATGCCTTTCTCAACTCGGTCGATTTTATGAAATGCGGGGGCTGAAATCAGCGTTGCGAAAACGGGGTTCGAAGCACAGACTGCCAAAGGCTGGCCCTTCTTCGGGACAAAGGTCATGGGCTGTGGGGACTTCTGAGACAGCAGGTTGGGGGGGGGCAAGCAGCAATCATCAGCCTAATGCCCCTCCGATGGAGCATGGTTCTCCTGCCCCCCCCTCCTCCTGTTGGGTTGACAGTCACTGAGGACTGGGAGTCAGAAAGTCTGAGCTGCTGAGAAAGGAGAGCGGGGAGGTGCCCCCTGAGGAGACAGGCTCTGTTGCAGTGGAAAAAATATGACACTTAGTTTGGGTTGCCAAGTCCAAGTCAAGAAATATCTGGGGACTTTGGGGGTGGAGCCAGGAGACTTTGGGGGTGGAGCCAGGAGCAAGGTTGTGACAAGCACAATTGAACTCCAAAGGGAGTTTGGGCCCTCACATTTAAAGGGACCACACACCTTTGAAATGCCTTCCTTCTATTGGAAATAATGAAGGATAGGGGCATCTTCTTTGGGGGAGCCTGTTTGGTGTAGTGGTTAAGTGTGCGGACTCTTATCTGAGAGAACCGGGTTTGATTCCCCACTCCTCCACTTGCACCTGCTGAGATGGCCTTGGGTCAGCCATAGCTCTGGCAGAGGTTGTCCTTGAAAGGGCAGCTGCTGGGAGAGCCCTCTCCAGCCCCACCCGCCTCACAGGGTGTCTGTTGTGGGGGAGGAAGGGAAAGGAGATTGTGAGCCGCTCTGAGACTCTTCAGAGTGGAGGGCGGGATATAAATCCAGTATCTTCATCTACCTCACAGGGTGTCTGTTGTGGGGGGGGGGAGGTAAAGGAGATTGTGAGCCCCTCTGAGACTCTTCGGAGTGGAGGGTGGGATATAAATCCAATATCTTCATCTACCTCACAGGGTGTCTGTTGTGGGGGGGGGGGGGGAGGTAAAGGAGATTGTGAGCCCCTCTGAGACTCTTCGGAGTGGAGGGTGGGATATAAATCCAATATCTTCATCTACCTCACAGGGTGTCTGTTGTGGGGGAGGAAGGTAAAGGAGATTGTGAGCCGCTCTGAGACTCTTCGGAGTGGAGGGCGGGATATAAATCCAATATCTTCATCTACCTCACAGGGTGTCTGTTGTGGGGGGGGGGAGGTAAAGGAGATTGTGAGCCGCTCTGAGACTCTTCGGAGTGGAGGGCGGGATATAAATCCAATATCTTCATCTACCTCACAGGGTGTCTGTTGTGGGGGGGGGGAGGTAAAGGAGATTGTGAGCCGCTCTGAGACTCTTCGGAGTGGAGGGCGGGATATAAATCCAATATCTTCATCTTCATAGAATTGTACCCCCTGGTCCAATCTTTTTGAAAATTGGGGGTGGTGGTGGTTTGGGGAGAGGTGGTTCGGATGCTATGCTGAAAATTTGGTGCCTCTACCTCAAACAACGGCCACACACCCCTCCCCCCAGAGCCCCAGATACCCGCGGATCAATTCTCCATTATTTCCTACGGGAATTGGTCTCCATAGGGAATAATAGAGTTCCCAGCAGGTATTTCCTTCCCCTCCTCCTGCTTGCATGGTGCTGTTCTAATCTGCAGAAAAAAAGTTGAGCTATGGCTATATATGAATCATTTAAGATTTGTGAAGCTTAAAGCCTCTTGTGAAACAGGACAATATGCACTTCCCCGTTGCGAATTTGCGCTGTGCTGCTCGTCGTCTTTACACCTGTCTTTGCTGAAAGGACCGCCTGAGCATCGGACTCTGTCTTTACGGCTTGGCCAATTTCTTTCCCGGACTTCCACCACAAAGAAATGCATTTTGGTATTGAATGAAAGGACTCTGGGTTCGGGCGATATTGTGTTTGCAAATCTATAAAGCATTTTGTGCAAATGTATTCATTTTTTTTTTCATAACGGAGGCTGGTTTCTCGTGGGTGCCTTTGGGCTTTGGTCCTGCCCCACCTGGGGATTGGCAACGCTACACTTCGTTCGTTCAACTGATGTTTACGCTGGGGCTTCGTGGAAAAATTGCATGCTTAGGAAAGAGAGAGCAGCAGAGGAAGGCTTCGAAACCGCCCGCAAGGTCTAGAAGTGGCGAGCTCTCTCCTTCTCTTTCGGATTGACTGTGCCGTGAGCGTTCCGTCTCTTTTCGATGCTACTGAAGTCTTTACGACTCAAGCAAGGCGAGCTTTCATAGCTACAGAAGCTGCGGCTTGGAATTTAAAGTGAGACTGTTGGCCGTTTAAGAGACAGTAACCCACGGAACAACAGAAGCTATCGTGGACGGACTCTTTGCAGCTGCGTGGTTATACTGCTTGATTATATTTGACTTCTTTGGGTTTACTCAGTCAAAGTATAGATACTTCGTTATCTTTCCTAAGGAAGCCAGTTATGGCGGACTTTTTTTTTTTGAAATTCCATCCATTTCTTTGAAATTCTTGTGGAGAGGGCCCATGCATATGGCAAAGTGTGGTCCAATCCGGGAAAGGTTGTGCTAGAATAAAACCTTGTTCGCCTTTAAAGTGCTAGAAGACTCCTGTTTCTTTTGGCAGCAGACGAACTTGCAGGGGATTTTTTTGAGCAGGAATGCAGTTCCTCAAAAAAAGCCCTGTGGGAGACAATGTTGACATCAGGGGGTGTGGCCTAATATGGAAATGAATTCCTGCTGGGTTTTTTCCTCAAAAAAGCCGTGTGAAACAATGTTGACATCAGGGGGCATGGCCTAATATGGAAATGAATTCCTGCTGGGTTTTTCCTCAAAAAAGCCGTGTGAAACAATGTTGACATCAGGGGGTGTGGCCTAATATGGAAATGAATTCCTGCTGGACTTTTTCCTCAAAGAAGCCCTGTGTGAAACAATGTTGACATCAGGGGGTGAGGCCTAATATGGAAATAAGTCCCTGCTGGGCTTTTTCCTCAAAAAAGCCCTGTGTGAGACAACGTTGACTTCAGGGGGTGTGGCCTAATATGGAAATGAATTCCTGCTGGACTTTTTCCTAAAAAAAGCCCTGTGTGAAACAATGTTGACATCAGGGGGTGAGGCCTAATATGGAAATAAGTCCCTGCTGGGCTTTTTCCTCAAAAAAGCCCTGTGTGAAACAATGTTGACTTCAGGGTGTGTGGCCTAATATGGAAATGAATTCCTGCTGGACTTTTTTTCTCAAAAAAGCCCTGTGTGAAACAATGTTGACATCAGGGGGTGTGGCCTAATATGGAAATGAATTCTTGCTGGGCTTTTTCCTCAAAAAAAGCCCTGTGTGAGACAATGTTGGCATCAGGGGGTGTGGCCTAATATGGAAATGAATTCCTGCTGGGGTTTTTCCTCAAAAAAGCCGTGTGAAACAATGTTGACATCAGGGGTTGTGGCCTAATATGGAAATGAATTCCTGCTGGGTTTTTTCCTCAAAAAAGCTGTGTGAAACAATGTTGAAATCAGCGGGTGTGGCCTAATATGCATATGAGTCCCTGCTGGGCTTTTTCCTCAAAAAAGCCCTGTGTGAAACAATGTTGACTTCAGGGGGTGTGGCCTAATATGGAAATGAATTCCTGCTGGTTTTTTTTCTGCAAAAAAGCCCGTTTTACATGGCTCTCCCTGTGGAAATATTGTGTTGTTGTTCAGTCGCACAGTCGAGTCCGACTCTTTGCGACCCCATGGACCAAGTCACGACAGGCGCTCCTGTCTTCCACCATCCTCCGAAGTCTGCTCAAATTCGTGTTTGTTACATCAGTAACGCTGTCCAGCCATCTCATCTTTTGCTGTCCCCTTCTTCTTTTGCCTTCTGCCTTTCCCAGCATCAAGTCTTCTCCAGGGAGGGCTCCCTTCTCATTGGGTGGCCAAAAGATTTCAGCTTCAGCTTCAGCAACTGACCTTCCAGGGAACAGGCTGGGTCGATTTCCCTTAGGACTGACTGAGTGGATCTTCTTGTGGAAATATTACTGTCTGCTAATGAATGCTTCTCCCCCCCCCCTCTTGCTCACAGCCCATGCTTTGCAGTGCTATTCTTGCAGTGAGCCCGTAAGCGCTGACAAATGCCTGGACGTAGCCAACTGTACGACAAATGACACCATGTGCAAGACAACAATGTACTCCCGGGAGCAAGGTGAGAGTCTTTTCAACAGGGGTGGCCTGAGGGATGCCAGACCTTCTGGTGGGGGCACAGGGGGGGTCTCCTGCTGCCAGGCCTTGCCTCTCCATCACAGATCATCTGACTGACAAGGAGAATTACCTGAAAAATTAGGACATTTCAGTGATGCCCCTACTTGACTTCAGTGTGACCCGAAAGTGACATGGACATGCCAGGGACATCAGGGAGTCAGTTTGGTGTAGTGGTTAAGTCCGTGGACTCTTATTTGGGAGAACCGGGTTTGATTCCCCACCTCCTCCACTTGCACCTGCTGGAATGGCCTTGGTGAAGCCAAAACTCTCTCCCACAGAGGGCGTTTTCGCACTGACCTTACGCCGGAGCAATGTCCCTCTTCACCGCGCAGCGTCTGTGCGGATTTCGCACTAATTGCTCCGCAGAACCCGGAAGACCCACAAAGTCCCGTGGCTTTTGCGTCGCAAATGTAAACCGCCAAAAACCAGTTTACATTTGCGACGCAAAAGCCGCGGGACTTTGCGGCTCTTCTGGGTTCTGCGGAGCAATTAGTGTGAAATCCACACAGACGCTGCGTGGTGAAGAGGGACGTCGCTCCGGCGTAAGGTCAGTGCGAAAACGCCCAGAGTTGTCCTTGAAAGGGCAGCTTCTGGGAGAGCTCTCTCAGCCCCACCCACCTCACAGGGTGTCTGTTGTGGGTGGGGGGGGGGAGGTAAAGGAGATTGTAGGTGTCTGTTGTGGGGGAAGGTAAAGGAGATTGTAGGCCGCTCTGAGTCTCTGTCCTTGAAAGGGCAGCTCCTGGGAGAGCTCTCTCAGCCTCACCCACCTCACAGGGTGTCTGTTGTGGCGGGGGGGGGGGAGGTAAAGGAGATTGTAGGCCACTCTGAGACTCTGTCCTTGAAAGGGCAGCTACTGGGAGAGCTCTCTCAGCCCCATTCACCTCACAGGGTGTCTGTTGTGTGGGAAGGAGATGAAGGAGATTGGAAACAGTTCTGAGACTTTGATTCAGCAAGAAGGCAGGGTATAAATCTGTGATGGTCTTCTCCTCCTCCTCCTCTGGTTTTTGGGCCAAAACTCTATGGTAGAAGCTAATTCTACCATAGAGGTTTTTCCCCCCAGCGTCCCCAACACGCCCACATCACTTCTAGGTCACATTGGAAGTTGCATAGGCACATCGCTGAAATGTGCAAAACCACCAGCTTCCGGTAAGTTCCCTTCCCATCCCCTGCTTCCCATCCCATAACCTTTAAAGCCCTATATGGCCAAGGACCGACCTACCTGAGGGACCGTCTCTCCCCATATGAGCCCCAGAGAGCACTGAGGTCAGTGGGGAAAAGCAAACTGAATATCCCTGGGCCAAAAGAAGTTAAACTTCAAAGCACCCGTACTCGGGCCTTTTCCGTTGCGGCCCCACAACTCTGGAACCAACTCCCAGAGGAGGTGCGGGCCCTGCGGAACTTAGACCAGTTCCGCAGGGCCTGCAAGACCGCCCTCTTCAAACAGGCGTTCACCAATAACTGAATTAATGTTTACCGCCAGATTAATAATGTTTACCGCCAGTGTTAATTTAGGAATGTTTTAATTAATTATTGACTATTGACTGGTTTTAATGTGAATTTTAATGTGAATTTAATGTTTTTATTATTGTATTGTTTACTTGAAATGCTGTTAGCCGCCCTGAGCCTGCTTCGGCGGGGGAGGGCGGGATATAAATAAAATTTTACTTACTTACTTACTTACTGCTGGCTGCCTGGAGGGACCCAGAAACCGAAAATGACCTTGCTGATGTGGTCTGCCTAGGCCAGAGAGTTTGCAGATTTTATTTACTTACTTACTTATTTGTTTGTTTGTTTTTAAAATATTGACTAAAGAAATTTACAGAGGTATTACTTTTACCTATCAATTAAAAGAGAAAAAAATATATATTGCTTTTATACTGCAAATATAGTCGATAAAGACCTCTTATATTAAATTCTTTCGGTATTCAGATATATTTAAATCGTAGACCTCTTATTAGGACCTTTTTTTTGAGCAGGGACACACAGGAATGCAGTTCCAGCTGGCTTGGCATCAATGGGAGTGGCCTAATATGCAAATGAATTCCTGCTGGGCTTTTTCTACAAAAAAGCTCTGCCTCGTATCACATTAGTCGCTCCGTGGCACAGAGTGGTAAAGCAGCAGTCCTGTGGTCTGAACTCTCTGCTCACAACCTGAGTTCTATCCCAGCGGAAGCTGGTTCAGGTAGCCGGCCCAAGGTTGACTCAGCCTTCCATCCTTCCGAGGTCGGTCAAATGAGCCCCCAGCTCGCTGGGGGATGGGGGGGGAAGTGTAAATGACTGGGGAGGCAAACCACCCCGTAAAAAGTCTGCCGTGAAAACATTGTGAAAGCAACGTCACTCCAGAGTCGGAAACGACTGGTGCTTGCACAGGGGACCTTCCCTTTCCTTTCCTTATCATATTATCAATGTAATACCATAACTGAAAAATAATATTGTATCAAACTAGTACTAGTTAAGTTATAAGCATCAGATTTAACTTGTATAAATAGTAAGCATTTCTCCAATAAAGAGGACTGAAGAAAAACAAGATTTTGGATATATATTCCGCCTTATACTCAGAGTGGTCACAATCTCCTTTATATCCCCCCCCTCCATGAGGTGGGTGGGGCTGAGAGAGCTCTTACAGCAGCTGTCCTTTCAATGACAACTCCTATGAGAACTATGGCTGACCCAAGGCCATTCCAGCAACTGAAAGTGGAGGAGTGGAGAATCAAACCTGGTTCTCCCAGATAAGTGTCTGCGCACTTAACCACTTTACCAAACTGGATTGTTGAGCTGGATTCTCCTTTATTGTATTAGTATCCGATATCTGATATTTTGTCTAGTATTAAAAATCCCCACAGCTTAATATTGCATAATCTCACAGTAGAAGGGTCCTTCTTTTCCACTTTAGAGCAATAAGTGTTTTTTTGGCAGCAGTCAACATAATCATAATCAGTTCCTTTCTAGTTGTAGGCATCTTTATAGTCTCCCATAAATTAAGAAGTACTAGTTTTGGGGTCTCTGGTACTGAATATTTTGTTATCTGTTTGATTTCTAATAAAATTTGCATCCAAAAGTTTCTTTTAATTCCCCTGCATGACGACCAGTTATGGAAAAACGAATCTTTGTCACCACATAATTTCCAACAATAAGGAGAAATACTGAGAACTGTGTCAATTGGAAAAAGTGCAGAAAAGGGCAACTAGAATGATTAAAGGGTTGGAACACTTTCCCTATGAAGAAAGGTTAAAATGCTTGGGGCTCTTTAGATTGGAGAAACGTTGACTGCGGGGTGACACGATAGAGGTTTACAAGATTATGCATGGGATGGAGAAAGTAGAGAAATAAGTCCTTTTCTCCCTTTCTCACAATACAAGAACTCGTGGGCATTCGATGAAATAGCTGAGCAGTCGGGTTAAAACTTGTGGGCATTCGATGAAATTGCTGAGGAGTCGGGTTAAAATGGATAAAAGGAAGTACTTCTCCACCCAAAGGGTGATTAACATGTGGAATTCACTGCCACAGGAGGTGGTGGCGGCTACAAGCATAGCCAGCTTCAAGAGGGGGTTAGATAAAAATATGGAGCAGAGGTCCATCTGTGGCTATTAGCCACAGTGTGTGTGTGTATGTGTATGTGTATATATATACACATACACATACACATATATATATACACATACTTTTTTTGGCCATTGTGTGACACAGAGTGTTGGACTGGATGGGCCATTGGCCTGATCCAACATGGCTTCTCTTATGTTCTTATGTAATTGAACGGGACTCAGGTACCATCTGGATATCACCTTATTTGTAGATTTTATCACTGAAAGTTTCCCCAGGAAGGAAAGAAATGGCCCAAGCTTGCCCACCTTATAACTAAGGGCCACAGTATATAATCAAGACTATTTACAACGGGGGAAAAAAAGAAACATGGTATACATTTCTACAGAGTCCCATGGCACAGAGTGTTAAAGCCGCAGTACTGCAGTCCAAGCTCTGCTCGCGACCTGAGTTGGATCCCGGCGGAAGCTGGGTTCAGTTAGCCGGCTCAGGGTTTACTCAGCCTTCCATCCTTCCGAGGTCAGTAAAATCAGCTTGTGGGGGGGTAAAGTGTAGATGACTGGGGAAGGCAATGGCCAACCACCCCATTAAAAAAAAAGTCTGCCAAGAAAGCATCCTGATGCGACGTCACCCCATGGGTTGGTAACGACTCAGTGCTTGCACAGGGGGACTACCTTTACCTTTTTATACATTTCTACAGGATTCATCTGCTTTATTTTTGCTTATCGTTTTGCAGTATTCCCTTTCCTGGGCGATGCAACTGTCACACGAGCTTGTTCTTCGAGATGCATCCCATCCGACGTGGATGGGATCGGTTTGACACGCCCAGTTACCTGCTGTAACACTGAACTCTGCAACTATGATGGGGCAGCCGCCATTCAGATCAGCTGTGTCACGGTGGGGTTCTCAGCTGCTTCCTTCTTCATCTTTCTCGGGACTGGACTGTGACGGAGAAGGGGAAAGCGGTGTGTCCTGAGGTGCTCAGCTGATGAAGAGCCCAGCAGGTTCAGCTATCCCTGCTGGTGACCCCCATCCCCTACTAGAAAGACACGTAGAACACAGGTGTATCCTCCAAAGGTTGCAAACTCCTGTCCTCATCAGAAGAAGAAGAAACTGAAATGCTCGTTTGGGAAATCGTCTGCTCGTTTGGAAAATCATCTGCTTGGAAATAGATGCGAAGTCAATTAGAAACCTGATCCTTATGGATATGGACAATCGGTTGGATTTCTAGGTCTTGGCTGAGTTCAGCTAATTTTCTCAGGTTCTAAGACTTAGTTGGATTAAGCATAGTTTAGAACATGGGCGTCAAATGCGTGGCCTGAGGGCCAGATCAGGCCCCTGGAAGGCTCCTATCAGGCTGGTTAGCAACTCACTGTCATCTGCTTCCATATCTCTCTCTTCCTTCTGCATCACAACTTTCTTAATCGCACACGAGCTACAGAGCAAAGCTCCTATTTTTTCTATTGGCTGACCAGCACATGAAGCAACTTATGTACAAAAACTCGCAACGCCCAGCCATTTCATGTTTTCCTCTGGGTGTTAGGCTCCAAGCACTGACCATGAGATTTCTGGAATGAATGTCAATAAATCAAAAGTGGGTTTGCAACTTACATAGATACACCTGAACAGCATACTCGAGATTGCTACAGCACAGGCATTGTCTCCAGATTTTGATGCAATAATGCAAAGCAAGAGGTATCAGGTATCAGAAACTGTTTAATAAACACAATATTGCAAGAGGGCTAATCTTTTAAGCATGTTTTATTTTAAGTTTTAAAAAAAATCTTTAATTGTGTTTGTGTCCTTTATAAAGTTTATAGCCCCTCTACCTGGCCGGACAGGGTCTCATTTATATCAGATCCGGGTCTCATAACAAATGAGTTTGACACCCCTGGTTTAGAATATAATCATAAAGGTGGTGGTGGTGGTGGGGAAAGTACTGTCAGTTCACAGCCTATTTATGTGAGCCAAATCTAGTGGCTAGATGCTTGAGCCAGTTTGACAGTTCCCGAGTTGCTGACAAGATGGGAGCTATTATTAATTTTGTGGTTTTCTCACTGAGAAATCTACGAGAAGTGTGTAGCCTAGCCCAGGTAACCAGCCCAGATATTTTCTGCTATCCAAGCATTTAACAGCAAGAAAAACCCAAACCCTGCTTAAATTGTTTTTGGATTTCCCTCCTGCAAGCATAAGAAGAAGAAGAAGATATTGGATTTATATCCTGCCCTCCACTCCGAAGAGTCTCAGAGAGGCTCGCAATCTCCTTTACCTTCCTCCCCCACAACAGTCACCCTGTGAGGTAGATGAAGATATTGGATTTATATCCCGCCTTCCACTCCGAAGAGTCTCAGAGTGGCTCACAATCTCCTTTACCTTCCTCCCCCACAACAGTCACCCTGTGAGGTAGTAGAGATATTGGATTTATTTCCTCCCTCCACTCCGAAGAGTCTCAGAGTGGCTCACAATCTCCTTTACCTTCCTCCCCCACAACAGCCACCCTGTGAGGTAGATGAAGATATTGGATTTATATCCCGCCCTCCACCCTGAAGAGTCTCAGAGCGGCTCACAATCTCCTTTACCTTCCTCCCCCACAACAGACACCCTGTGAGGTGGGTGGGGCTGGAAAGGGCTCTCACAGCAGCTGCCCTTTCAAGGACAACCTCTGCCAGAGCTATGGCTGACCCAGGGCCATTCCAGCAGGTGCAAGTGGAGGAGTGGGGAATCAAACCCGGTTCTCCCAGATAAGAGTCCACACACTTAACCGCTACACCAAACTGGCTCTAAGGGTTAACAACACTTATTTCACTAAGGAGCCCCATAAAAGCATTTCAGTTAATGACGGTATAGTATGCTCTTTTGCGCAATAACCACAAAGATGTTTGTTTTCTAGTGCTCCAGCCAGAGGTATCTGGTTTATGTTGCTAGTGGTCAGGTCCGTGGGTAGACGGCTGGATTAAATTCAAGTCCCGGCCCCCTTTGAAGCCGGTGGGTGGAAACCGGTGTCATTTTCTTCTGTGAAATTTCATGACTAACCTGTAAAAGACATTGCCACAGAATGGTAATTGAGTCCTCCTCTGCATACAGGTGCTTCTCTACCTTGGCTTTCTACCTGGGGCATCCATGCCACATCGTCCTCTGATTATACCTCTTTCCAGGTATTCTTCATCCCCAGCTTACTCCTTCCCAAACCTACTTTAATCTTTTTGGAAAAGGCATAGTCAAAGCAAGACAGCATGTTGTATGAATCATAGAACCCGAGAGTTGGAAGGGACCTCCGGGGTCATCTAGTCCAACCCCCTGCATAATTCAGGAAACTCACAAACGCCTCCCCCTAAATCCACAGGATCTTCATTGATGTCAGATGGCTATCTAGCCTCGGTTTAAAAACCTCCAAGGAAGGAGAGCCCACCCCTCCTGAGGAAGCCTGTTCCACTGAGGAACCACTCTAACGGTCAGGAAGTTCTTCCTAATGTTGAGCCAGAAACTCTTCTGATTTAATTTCAACCCATTGGTTCTGGTCCTACATTCTGGGGCCACAGAAAACAATTTCACACCATCCTCCACGTGACAGCCCTTCAAATACTTGAAGATGGTGATCATATCACCTCTCAGCTGCCTCCTCTCCAGGCTAAACTTCCCCAGCTCCTTCAACCTTTCTTCATAGGACTTTGTCTTCAGACCCCTCACCATCTTCATCGCCCTCCTCTGGACCCGTTCCAGCTTGTCTATATCCTTCTTAAAATGTGGTGCCCAAAACTGAACACAATACTCCAGGTGAGGTCTTACCAGAGCAGAATAAAGCGATACCATTACATCACGTGATCTGGACACTATACTTCTGTTGGTACAGCCCAAAATTGCATTGGCCTTTTTAGCCACTGCTTCACACTATTGACTCATGTTCAGTGTATGGTCCACTAAGACCCCTAGATCCTTTTCACACATACTACTGCTAAGACAAGTCTCCCCCATCCTATAACCATGCATTGGATTTTTCCTGCCTAAATGAAGAACTTTACATTTATCCCTGTTAAAATTCATGTTATTGGTTTTAGCCCAGTTGTCCAGCCTGTTAAGGTCATCCTGTATCCTGTTTCTGTCTTCTTCTGTGTTTGCAACCCCTCCCAATTTAGTATCATCTGCAAATTTAATAAGCAGATTCATGGAAGGAGCAGTGAGCATTATCCTGCTGCAATTATCTTGCCTGCATCAGTGCCAGGTAGGGTTGCCAAGTCCAATTCAAGAAATATCTGGGGACTTTGGGGGTGGAGCCAGGAGCAAAGGTGTGACAACCAGAATTGAACGCCAAAGGGAGTTGCGGCCATCACTTTATGGCCGAGGACCTGCCTACCTCAGGGACCGCCTCTCTCCATATGTTCCCCAGAGAGCACTGCGTCCAGCTCACAAAATCTTTTGGAAATCCCTGGGCCTAAGGAGGCCAAACTTAAAACAACTAGGGAGCTGGCCTTCTCTATAAAAGCGCCCCAATGGTGGAATCAGCTGCCGGAAGAGGTGCGGGCCCTGCGGGATCTTAATAGGGTTGCCAAGTCCAATTCAAGAAATATCTGGGGACTTTGGGGGTGGAGCCAGGAGACATTAGGGGCGGAGCCAGGAGACATTAGGGGCGGAGCCAGGAGCAAGGGTGTGACAAGCATAACTGAACTCCTGGCTCCACCCCCAAAGTCCCCAGATATTTGAATTGGACTTGGCAACCCTAGCTCGGAGCCCAGCCTGGCCCAGACGCCCCCTCCTCCCCCTCCTGGGCCTCTCACCAGCTTGAAGAGGTTGGCAACGCGCTCTGCCGCCTCTTACCGGAGCTTCCTTTGCCTGCCGCTCACTCCATCCTGCCCAGACCGCGCTGGGAGCTGCTGCTGCTCCTCCTCTTCTTCCTCCTCCTCGGCCTCCGGCAGCGCCTGCCTGCGCAGCTCCCCCTGCAACCGCCTCAAGGCCCACCGCGACATCCCCAGGCTGTAGCAAGCCGGGCCAAAAACACCGCGGACCGGAAGCTAAGCCGGAAGAGGACCCGAAGGAGACAACCGGTTCTCCTTCGCTGAGGGAGCAAGGCCAAAAGCGGCCAGAGGGCGGTCAGCCCGGGACAAACGCTGCTGGAGTGTGGCTCCTGCCACTCACCGGGCCACGCTCCTTGGCGCCATTTCCCCCCTCCCCCCGCTTCCGTTTTTTTGGGAAGAGGCTGGAAATCCTGGGGTCCCCCGCCAGGGCGGGAGGGTTGGGAAGGCTAGATCTTAACCAGTTCCGTAGGGCCTGCAAAACTGCCCTCTTCCAAGAAGCCTTTAAGATGTAACCAGAACGAATATTATGCTGCCTGGATAAACAGAGACTGTAGCACCACTGTATTTTTTTAGCTTATTCTTAAAATTAATTTATATTTTGTATTTATATTGTTGATTGATTTTATCTGTTATTGTCGTACCATGATATTATATCATGCTCTGTAAGCCGCCCTGAGCCTGCCTTGGCGGGGAGGGCGGGGTATAAATAAAAACTTATGATTATTATTATTAAAGGGACAGCACACCTTTTTAAATGCCTTCCTTTTATAGGAAATAATGAAGGATAGGGGCACCTTCTTTGGGGGCTCATAGAATAGGACCCCCTGGTCTGATCTTTTTGAAACTTGGGGGGTATTTTGGGGAGAGGCACCGGATGCTATGCTGCAAATTTGGTGCCTCTATCTCAATAAAATGTCCCCCCAGAGCCCCGGATATAGGGGAGGGACGGTGGCTCAGTGGTAGAGCATCTGCTTGGGAAGCAGAAGGTCCCAGGTTCAATCCCTGGCATCTCCATAAAAGGGTCCAAGCAAATAGGTGTGGAAAACCTCAGCATGAGACCCTGGAGAGCCGCTGCCAGTCTGAGAAGACAATACTGGCTTTGATGGACCTTTGAGGGTCTGATTCAGTAGAAGGCAGCTTCATATGTTCATATGTTGTTCCCAAATCCCCCGCTAGGCCTGAAGACTCCCGATTTGGAGCCTCCTCCCCCCGCTGGCCATAAAAGGGAAAGCGGGGGGAGGGGAGGGGGGAGAACGGCAGCCCTTCCCACCCAGCCCCGATCGTAGCAGCCAGAGCTCTTCCGTTTTCTCAGGCTGCTTCCCGCCCCCAGTCAGCTGGCCGGTGAAGGGAGGGGAGCCCAGCCACGCCCCCAAAGGACCATGTGCCTTTGCGCCTCCGGAGGTGAGTGAGTTCTGTCCCCTGCATCAGATTTCCCAGAAACGGGGGGGGGGGGGGCGGGGGGAGGGGGGGTGGAGAGGGAAATGTCTTCTCATAGGGTATAATGGGGAATTGATCTGGAGGTTTCAGGGGCTCTGGGGGAGCTGTTTTTTGAGGTAGAGGCACCAAATTTTCAATATAGTATCTAGTGCCTCTCCCCAAAGTATCCCCCAAATTTCAAAACGATTGGACCAGGGGGTCCAATTCTATGAGCCCCAAAAGAAGGTGCCCTTATCCTTCATTATTTCCTATGGAAGGAAGACATTTAAAAAGGTGTGCTGTCCCTTTAAATGTGGTGGCCAGTACTCTCTTGGAGTTCAGTTATGCTTGTCACACTCTTGTTCCTGGCTCCGCCCCAATGTCTCCTGGCTCCACCCCCAAAGTCTCCTGGCTCCACCCCCAAAGTCCCCAGATATTTCTTGAATTGGACTTGGCAACCCTACCCGGATAACCTTGGATCAATTCATCATTTCCTATGGGAATAAGTCTCCATAGGGAATAATAAAATTCCCAGCAGACATTTCCCTCCCCTCTCTCCGTTTTCTAATGACCCTGAAGCAGGGGGAGGGCCTCCAAACCAGGGGATCCCCTGCCCTCATCAGGGGATTGGCAACCCTAGTGCCAGGGCTTTTTTTAATAGCAGGAACTCCTTTGCATATTAGGCACACCTCCCCTGATGTAGCCAATCCTCCTGGAGCTTACAGAAGGCCCTGTACTAAGAGCCCTGTGAACTCTTGGAGGATTGGCTACAGCAAGGGGGTGTGGCCTAATATGCAAAAGAGTTCCTGCCTTGATCAGTGCCATTTCCCCACTGTCACTCCCCCACCCCGTTCCATTTTCCCCAACACTGTTTCTTACTGTGGTTCCCCCGCCCTAGGTTTTTAAAAAAGCAATAATTGCTATTGTGCTGCAATAATCTATCGCCAACTCGTCTGTTACAATTTTGAAATTTCGTTCCACTGCATTCCCAGTTTTCAGTTTTTTAAATGAAGTTTCCCCCCCTCTTTTTGTTTTGGAGATATAAGAGGAAAGATGTGTGTGACTTTTGTCCCAATTGCCTACAAAAGATGGAGAGTGAAAACTGTTAGTTGGGTAGAGCAGGGGTGGCCAACGGTAGCTCTCCGGATGTTTTTTTGCCTACAACTCCCATCAGCCCCAGCCAGCATGGCCAATGGCTGCGGCTGATGGGAGTTGTAGGCAAAAAACAACTGGAGAGCTACCGTTGGGGTAGAGGGATACTAGTCTATGTGTCAATATTGGACTATTTATTAGTCATGTGTACCCCACCCCTTCTGTAGATAGCTAAATCTGTGTAACAACAACAATAATACACCTTAGCATAGAGTTGCCAGTCCCAACTTCAGGGCTAAAACAGATTTTTCAGCAAACTAGGGACACTCCCCGGGTTTGCAGAAAAATCTGGAAATTATAAAGGGGGGATTAAATGCCCCCCCCCCCAAAGTAATAGGTTTGCTAGGTCTGACTCAAGAAATATCTGAGGCCCTTTGGGGCGCAGCTTGGAGCAAGGGTGTGGCAAGCATGATTGAACTCCAAAGGGAGTTCTGGCCATCACATTTAAAGGGACCGCACACCTTTTAAATGCCTTCCCTCCATTTGGAAATCATGAAGGATAGGAGCACCTTCTTTGGGGGCTCATAGAATTGGCCCCCCTGGTCCAATCCTTTTGAAACTTGGAGGGTATTTTGGGGAAAGGCATCAGATGCTATGCTGCAAACTTGGTTACTCTACCTCAAAGAACAACGCCCCTCAGAGCCCCATACACCCACGGATCAATTTCCCACTATTCCCAATGGGAATCATACTCCATAGGGAATAATAAAGTGCCCAATAGACATTTCCCTCCCCCACCGCTTTCTAAAACGGGGGGAGGGCCTCCAAACCGGGGAATCCCCTGCCCCCACCTGGGAATTGGCAACCCTCCCTCCCTCTCTCTCTCTTTCACACACACACACACACACACACTTACTGGGTCTGGTTACTTACTCTGAAAACGAAAGGAAAACAAACGGAAGCTGCTGCTGACCCTTCCCCATGTAGAGCTTCCTGTTTGCTGCTTCCTGCTCAACTTTAAAGGCACACAAAACAGAGAAACACACACACACACACATTTTAAAACGTTTTCAGGTTTCTAAACCTACGGGAGATCTAGTGGTACTGGGACATGGGGATTGGGAAGCCTACCGGCTGTCCAGCCATCTCCTCTTTTGCTGTCCCCTTCTTCTTTTGCCTTCTGTCTTTCCCAGCATCAGGGTCTTCACCAAAGAGTGCTCCCTTCTCATTGGGTGGCCAAAGGATTTGAGCTTCAGCTTCAGCATCTGACCTTCCAGGGAACAGTCAGGGTTGATTTCCCTTAGGACTGACTGATTTGCCCTTCTTGCAGTCCAAGGGACTCTCAAGAGTCTTCTCCAGCACCACATCTCAAAAGCTTCTATTCTTCTGTGCTCGGCCTTCCTTATGGTCCAGCTCTAACAGCCATTCGTTACTACTGGGAATACCACTGCTTTGACTATACGGACTTTTGTTGGCAGGGTGATGTCTCTACTTTTTATTATACTGCCCAGGTTCGCCATAGCTGTCCTCCCAAGGAGCAAACGTCTTTTAATTCCATGGCTACAGTCACCATCTGCAGTGATCTCGGATCCCAGAAATGTGAAGTCTGTCGCTACTTCCACGTCTTCCCCTTCTATTTGCCAAGGTGTGATGGGGCCGGACTGCAGCCCTGTGGCGCAGAACGGTAAAGCAGCAGTACTGCGGTCTGAACTCTCTGCTCACGACCTGAGTTCAATTCTGGCGGAAGCTGGTTCAGGTAGCCGGCTCCAAGTTGACTCAGCCTCCCATCCTTCTGAGGTCGGTCAAATGAGTACCCAGCTTGCTGGGGGGGAGGGGAATGTAGATGACTGGGGAAGGCAATGGCAAACCACCTCGTAAAAAGTCTGCCGTGAAAACGTCACCCCAGAGTCGGAAACGACTGGCGCTTGCACAGGGGACCTTTCCTTTTCCTGATGGGGCTGGATGCCATGATGTTAGTCTTTTTGAGTCCTTACCTAGCCACAAATAAGGAATGAATAAGGATCTGGGAGCCAACTTCAGCCTCATGGCATTTCCACAGGGAAATAAGCTTTCTGTCAGGATATTGCACAACACTCTTACACCTGAAACGTTTGTCTGAACAGTAGCAGCACAGTTATATATTTGCTTATATCGATCATGTTTTTGACATTCTGAGGGGCTCTGGGGTTGAGCTACTGTGCATCTGTCATAATACTGGTTTTAACTTTTTTTTTTTTTTGCTTCTTATTGCTGCTTCAGGAACACATAACTCTTAAGCTGTTTTTCTTATCTTTTCCTGAGGTAAAACTGGTTTCTCTGGAAACAACGTCTCTTTTTCTGTTTGTTCCACTTAAACGTTTTGGGCACTCCTCGTCCTTCTTCTCTTTCCTTGCTGGCATTTCCCCCCTCCTCTTTAATGTAATATACAAAACTTCTCTATGGTTATTTTCTTTCACCATCTGTGGACACACAGTTTCAATTTTCCTCTCAGCATAAATGCTATAATTCCAGTCCTCTTGATGGTTTTGTCTTTGTGTCCCTTTATTACAGATTGTGCTTTCTGGCTTGATATTCCCCCCCACCCCCCGCCCACAACTGCCCTGCTTTTCTAGTGCCACATTTGTGTGTGTGCGTGATGAAAACAACTTTGCCTCTACTTTGCTTAAATATTTCTTCCATGTTTATATGGTGTATTTCTATAGCGTTTTTTAAACTCTGCTTCCTTCTAGTTCGTTATGCATCTCCTATATTGTTAATGATATTTTTTTTCTCTGCTTGATGATGTATTTTCAAACCTCTATTCAATCTGTTTTACAACCGCTTAAACACTTGAGTGTCTGCCTTTAATGGAGTATTCTTAGCGCCTGGTAATTGAGTCTGGCAATTAAAGCAAATGATGTCCCCCCCACCACCTCATCACTGAAATGGCTTTAGATGGTGTTGACTTTTGGGAGAGGTGTATGAATACCCTTTTTTAAAAATGGATTTCCCCCTTTTTGTTGAGTCTCTTTCCTATGCATTTTCCATATTTAATTCATGTCCTGGGTTTTGGCCACTGTTGGACACGAGAGTGTTGGACTGGATGGGCCATAGGCCTGATCCAACATGGCTTCTCTTGTGTTCTTATGTGTGACAGAGTGTTGGACAGGAGGGGCCATTGGCCTGATCCAACATGGCTCCTCTTATGCTCTTATGTGTGACAGAGTGTTGGACAGGAGGGCCATTGGTCTGATCCAACATGGCTCCTCTTATGTTCTTATGTGTGACACAGAGTGTTGGACTGGATGGGCCACTGGCCTGATCCAACATGGCTTCTCTTATGTGTAACACAGGGTGTTGGACTGGATGGGCCACTGGCCTGATCCAACATGGCTTCTCTTATGTTCTCATGTGTGACACAGAGTGTTGGACTGGATGGGCCACTGGCCTGATCCAACATGGCTTCTCTTATGTTCTTCTGTGACAGAGTGTTGGACTGGAGGGGCCATTGGCCTTATGCAACATGGCTTCTCTTATGTTCTTATGTGTGAGACAGAGTGTTGGACTGGAGGGGCCACTGGCCTTATCCAACATGGCTTCTCTTATGTGTGACACAGAGTGTTGGACTGGAGGGGGCCACTGGCCTTATCCAACATGGCTTCTCTTATGTTCCTATGTGTGACACACAGTGTTGGACAGGAGGGGCCACTGGCCTGATCCAACATGACTTCTCTTATGTTCTTATGTGTGACACAGGGTGTTGGACTGGAGGGGCCTGATCCAACATGGCTTCTCTTATGTTCTTCAGTGCAATCATAAAAGGTAAAGGTCGTCCCCTGTGCAAGCACCACTCGCTTACGACTGTGGGGTGACGTCGCGTCACAATGTTTTCACGGCAGACTTTCATAGCTGTCAATAATTCCCCCCCCCCCCCCCGCACAAAATATACCACAGAGCACTTAGTTGCTTTTTTCTAAGAAATGTCATTTCTAGCTGTCACCAACTGACAATTCTGGGCTCAACCCCTCCCCCCCTCCCATCACTGCAAGGACTTTTAACTGTTTCTAAAGTACTGTCTAAAGTACTGTTTCTAAAGCCCCGTGGCGCAGAGTGGTACAGCTGCAGTACTGCAGTCGGAGCCCTCTGCTCATGACCTGAGTTCGATCACAGCAGAAGCTGGTTCAGGTAGCCAGCTCCAGGTTGACTCAGCCTTCCATCCTTCCGAGGTCGGTCAAATGAGTCCCCAGCTTGCTGGGGGAAAGCGTAGAGGACTGGGGAAGGCAAGGGCAAACCACCCCGTAAAAAGTCTGCCGTGAAAACGTTGGGAAAGCAAGGTCACCCCAGAGTCGGAAACGACTGGCGCTTGCACAGGGGACGACCTTTACCTTTTTAAAGTACTGTCTTGTAGGGAAGGGATCTCTTCTGTTCTTTCATTTTTTAAAAACATATTTGTTTGCATACCCAGGGAACCCCCTTCCCTTCTGTGAAAAAAAAAAATACCCCCACATGTTTTGCCTGTGGATATCCTGCAGTATTGTTATGCTTCAGAGATATGGCGCCTACAAGACTGAGATCCCTCAGGGCATGGGTGGTGGAAGAAAACATGTGAAAATCTTTCCACCCTTTGAATTCTTTCCTATCAGGACTCTAACAGTAATGGGGTTTGAAGGCATTTCTTTATCTACCTTTGCAGCTCCCCTCCCCGGTTGGGTGGTCCAGAGTATGTAGAAATCCCAACCAGCGACCTGGTTTTGCTCATTTGATAATCCATTTTATGGCAAATCTATGTCGAAATACTGATTCCTTGCCAATGGGTGTTGATGAGAATGTAAGTAGGGTTATCAGATGGCCTCTTTGTAGAGGACATGTCCTCTCTTTAGAGTCTTTAGTGGGTCCTTAAAAAAAAATTGATGAGTGTCCTCTTTTGTAATTCAGCAGTCTCCCATTCCAATCTGTTTCTGAGGCTGCAATCACACACGCTAAACAACAGAACAAAGTAGGAGTCAAGTGGCACCTTTAAGACCAACAATGTTCTATTCAAAATGTAAGCTTTCATGATAGGGTTGCCAATCCCCAGGTGGGGGCAGGGGATCCCCTGGTTTGGAGGCCCTCCCCCCGCTTCAGGGGCGTCAGAAAGCGGGGGGAGGGGAGGGAAATGTCTGCTGGGAACTCTGTTATTCCCTATGGAGATTTATTCCCATAGAAAATCACACAGAATTGATCTGTGGGTATCTGGGGCTCTGTGGGGGTTGTTTTTTTAGGGCAGAGGCACCAAATTTTCCGTATAGCATCTAGTGCCTCTCCCCAAAATACCTCCCAAGTTTCAAAAGGATTGGACCAGGGGGTCCAATTCTACGAGCCTCAAAAGAACGTGCCCCTATCCTTCATTATTTCCTATGGAAGGAAGGAATTGAAAAGGTGTGCCGTCCCTTTACATGTGATGGCCAGAACTCCCTTTGAAGTTCAATTGTGCTTGTCACAGCCTTGATCTTGGCTCCACCCCTAATATCTCCTGGCTCCACCCCAAAGTCTCCTGGCTCCACCCCCCAACGTCTCCTGGCTCCACCCCCAAAGTCCCCAGATATTTCTTGAATTGGACTTGGCAACCCTATTTCACGAGCATGCAGAGCTACATATAGCTGGTCAGCAGTGGTTAGAATGCAAAACGGTACAGACGTACCGTTTCAAATTTGTACCATTTTGCATTCTAAACCACTGCCAACCAGTTTTCTGAGCGCTGTTGGGCTGTTTGTTTATAAAATGTTCTTATTGTATTTTATCGTTTTATCGTAGGTTGTACTCCGCCCTGAACCCTGTGGGGAACGGGCGGGCGGGATAGAAATATACTAAAATAAATAAATAATAAAGACCTCATTCCTCGTTCGAAGAAGCGCGCACGCACACGAAAGCGGACATTGAATAAAACTTCGCAGGTCTTAAAAGGTTCCGCCTGACCCCTACGTTGTTCTATCGCTTCACGCCAACACGGCTGCCCGCCGGGATCTACACACTCAACAATGCACTTTCAATCTGCTTTCCAAGTGGATTTTTACTATGTGAACTGGCAAAATCCAGCGGGAAAATGGATTGAAAAGTGCTTTATTTAGTGTGTGTGATTGCAGCCTGAAACGCCTTTTATAATGGGCATACGCCCCGCTTGTTTACTACACTTGTCCAGCAGTGCCGCCAGATCCTTGGTTGCTCAGGTGAATATTTGGCCCTGGGCATGCCTGCCTTCCCTTGTTCTGAGCCCCCCTGCAATGGCTTTTTAAGGGATCTATCAAGGGATAAAACTGGGAATCCGAGATGAAACTTTCCATTTGTTCTCTCCCATTAAGCTTTGCTGCATTCTCCCTTTGTGCTTGTGGTGAGTGCTGGGATGTGATGGCCCTTCTCAAAAGTTGCACCTCAAGGTG